>NC_137819.1:27645054-27932554 GCF_963921795.1 Nannobrachium achirus
GCCTAACTGTCAGAGTTACACTAACGTTCTTATTTTACTTCGATTGTTGTTATTATTATTATTAGTTTAAACTTTTGTTTTTATCTTTGATTTGCACCGCAGCGTGAGAAGGGAAGGGCAAAAGGCAGATAGGGGAGGATAGGATGTGTCAGTTGTTGAAGTGAAATATGTCACTGCATGTCCTAAAGAAAACATTGTTTAAATTTTGCCCCACATGCATCAGACCTACAATTCATTTCTGATGCATTTCCAGGGGGAGTGTGGGATCACACTTATAGAACGGATAGTTCCAGTCCTTGATTATGATCGGCTGAGCCGAGCTCAAAGCCGCTGTAAAATGCTCCATAAACACACATCTGTGACTGCATTACGTCAATATTACTGCGCCAAACAAACGGTTTCAAAATGTTATTGAGACATTTTATTTACAAATATGTTTCTCTGATAACATTTCAGGGGATAAACAGGCCATGCAGTTGCTCAATATCGATTAATTTCACATTTCCAACGGCTACATTAAAGGTTTGTTTACAAAATTCCAGAACTTCCAAGCAGTTACTGTACAGCTAAACCGCTGTAAACCATGTCCCCTTGGGCTTTATTTCTTTAGTTTAGTATCCTAGTCCTGTATTCTTCAGACAATCAATACTCATCCACTTAAGTGTGGAATGCAACAATAGTATATCAATAAGACAATGCTGAACCAATAAGGGTTAAACTTGATATCGTTGTTGTCGGGTGGAAACCTTGTATGTCCAAAACCGTTCGTTTTGCGTTTATCATTTTAAAAATGATTTAAACCAGTGAAAACAGCCGATCTACATTCTGGAATGCAACAATAGTATCAATAAGACAATGCTGAACCAATAAGGGTTAAACTGGATATTGTCGTTGTCGGGTGAAAACCTTGTATGTCCAAAACCTTTCGTTTTGCGTTTATCATTTTAAACATGATCTAAAGTTCTAAACTAGTGAAAACAGCCGATCTACAAGCACACACGTTGTGTGCTTGTAGATCTGCTGTTTTCACTACCTTTGTGCGACGGCCTTGTATGATGAAGCAGGGCTTTACTTCGCGAAAAATCATACACATTTGAAACTTGGAGATACAAGGTTTCTCCCCGACAGTGACGATATGCGACCATTAACATCTTTCAGCGGGGTGTGTCCTGTGATGAAATCCCTGTTGGTAGGAGGAGGGAGGAAAAGCACTCTGCACTGAGTCCATCTCACATCAATATCCCATGGTGATCTCCATCGTTAGCGGTAGGAATGCATCTCGCTTTGCTTTGCCCTCTGTTAACCTGCGGCCTCTCTCCATCTCTCTCTCTCACGCTCTCTCGGTTTGTTTCCCCCAAAGAAGAGCTCCCGGAGCCAAGAAACGGTATTAAAACACCATGCCAGTGAGGACTTCTTCTATAAAAACACGGTTCAGCTTCACTAGAAATGATTTCCTGAGTTCCGTTCTCATCAATGAGGAATGGACATGGGAGTATAAAAACGTCTGGGATGAAATATCCTCCACAATCGGAGTTTATTCTGATGAGAAAGTAACAACCTAACGCTGATGAACTGCTTCGAGAGGTGTGGAATCGCGCACACACGCGCACGCACACACACACACACACACACACACACGCAAGCACGCACACATGCACACATGCACACACGTACACACAGAAAACATTTGGGCACTCAGTCTCACTCCGGGAGGAGAAAACTTTATTTTAAAACTTTTATTGCAACTTTTATTGCAAAAACGATAATGTTATGGGTCACGACAAACTCACCCCACCTCCAAACAACAACGAGCGTGATTCTTTAAAGGAGAGTAATTATACCTCAAATCACCATTCTTATCCCCTCTTTGACCTTAAAAAAAGAACAATGTTTGTTTTAGGAGATGTCGCACCATGTTTATAAACCCGCCATGGTTTTGTGTACATGTTCACGATAGCTGTGAAGCTTCAGGTTGGGCTCCTGGAAGAATGAGCCTGATGTAGATTCCTCGCAGGAAAGAGAGTCATTTAATGTGAAAGACTCCTGTATTTAGACAGCTGTGTAAATGGATGATTTGCACAGCCGAGTGAAAAAGTGTGACTGCAGGTCACAGTGGGGAATTCACTAAGCCACTAAACTAATACGGGTAATACTAAAACATATGCGTGAGTCATGGGTGTAATCAGTGGCCACAGCGACACAAAATTAATGTTGGACATGGCACGTTTGGATAAGCATGCGCGCACGTGGTGTGGAGGATGTGTGTGTGTGTGTGTGTGTGTGTGTGCGCATGCGTGGTGTGTGCGTGCGTGCGTGCGTGTGTGTGTGTGTGTGTCTGTGTGTGTGTGTGTGTGTGTGTGTGCGTGCGTGCGTGCGTGCGTGCGTGCGTGCGTGCGTGCGTGCGTGCGTGCGTGCGTGTGTGTGCGCGTATGCACAATATTTCATGTGAGACACGTGCTGAATACCATTACATTGTGCCAAGCAGGTCAGAGAGCTATAGGCCTTATAACATACTTTATACCACAGAAACACAACAGACCACTTAGGGCAAATTCTGATTGGCTGAGACGTGTCACGTGGTGGTGGTACATTAATTCACTAGATTTCGTTCACGAAAGACAACGGCAGTCAGGCAGTCTCTCCACGTTCGACCTCACTTCATTTACACACACACACACACACACACACACACACACACACACACACACACACACACACACACACACACACACACACACACACACACACACACACACACACACACACACACACACACACACACACACACACACACACACACACACACACACACACACGTTCTGCAGCCTGTCGTGATTTAAGTGTCCTCCTCCCCTGCTCCTCCTTGTAGCATCTACTGTAGGTTCTCACTAATAAATTAATGATTCTGTGAATTGTATATCGATGTTATATTGTGTAACTACCAGCATCTTATGCAAAAGAAGGGTTCAAAGTTCATGCGATTAGTCTGTATTTTAGGCTCTGCTTCTGGGGGACTAGTGAGCAGAGTCACACTGCCAAAATGAATGCAATATCACCGCAAGAAATGGTTAATCCTGATGAAAGTGTCGGACTTGAAATGCCACGATGCAAAGCACAGGGCCGTAGCGCCTCTAATCAGCTCTCTATGCGAGCTCTCTCGAATGCGCCTCTCTCCACTCGCGCGCACCGAGATTTTTGCGGGTTTTGGCGTGATTTTAGTCGGTTTTGGGCCGGTTTGCGGCCGGTTTGGGGCTGGTTTGGGCCCACTCCCTCCATTTCGGCACCCTCTCTAGGATGGCGCTCTAGGCGGCCGCTTAGCTCGCCTATAGCTAAAAACGGCCCTGGCAAAACATGTCGTTTGGTTATTTTCTCATAACTGACTTTCTCCCAGTGCATAATCCCTTATGGGCTGTTGTACTGCATACTGTACATAGTGTATGTACAGTGCTTTAGGGCAGTGGGTGGAGAGGACCCTGGGAATCAGAAGGTCACCAGTTCAACAACTTGGGGATTTGCCTGTCTATGTGTCTAGTGTCTCAGAACAAGATATTAACCATCTGAGCAGCCATCTTCTGGGTGAAGCTGTGCAAGCAATTTTCCTTCCCCCAGGGACCAGAAAATACTCCCTGTAGCAGCTCAGATGCATTTTAAAAGCATGTTTATTTTAATGATCAATTGGCTTTTATCGATATATCGTTACTATTCATTGGCATAAAAAAAACATGAAGAGAATTATTAGAAAAAGGCCATGTTATTTTATTAACATTTGCATTTTTTAAATATTCATGTTATATTATCATTAGAAGCGTAGTAGTGTTTGCCAAATATTTGGGGGCCCCACTTGCAATGCCCCCATGGCCCACAGGTTGGGAATGGCTGCACTAACTAGAGCACTGTTTCCCAAACAGTGAGTCGGGACCCATTTGAGGGTCACAGACACATTTTTATAGAACGCGAGTAAATGTCAAAACATAAAAAAAATATATATAAAATGAACTAAGAAATTCCATAAATTAGAAAACATAATATTTAAGAAGTAGTGAAAATAGCCGATCAACAGACAGATCTGCTATTTTCACTAGTTTGTGTCCCGGGCAAATGTCTAATTTCTCTTTGTGGGTGACAAGCTAAAAAGTTTGGGAACCAGAGCACTAGACCACAGTCATGGTTACTGGTAGGATGACTGGTGCCTGGTAATCCAGGAAGAGGTCTGCTACTGGCCTGATAAAGAACAGACGTGTTACTGCTACACATTTACAGCCCATCTGAAAGAACGAAACCAAAAAAACTAAGCCTCACAACCTCCCTTGCAGTGAGACCCACTGCCAAGACACATCATCAAGAAGGATTTCCAGCATGACACTTTTGACAAGTTCCCCGCTTCTCAATACGCCGCGGCTGTGTTTACTGGGCGCAACCGTATGTATATTTACCAGACAAACAATCCCCACCTCAATTGACGGCTGTATTTATTCCTGTCCGGGTCCATTATGCACTCGAGTGATAAGTGGAGTAATCTGAAGATGGGCTGAGCTATAAACTCAAGAAAGAGATAGACATGCTTTTCCTGTGAGTGTGGTTGTTCTGCCGAGAAGAATCCCTCGGTGAGAGAGAGAGAGAGAGAGAGAGAGAGAGAGAGAGAGAGAGAGAGAGAGAGAGAGAGAGAGAGAGCGGATGGGGGGCGGACACAGACAGAGTTGTGGTCATGTAATTCATGTCACTGACAGGCCATATTTTATTGTAAGGGTCAGACATCTGCTTGGTCGAAGCGGGAACCGAAAAGGCACAGAGCGCCAATCTGATTGGATCCCTCAAAATAACTCGGCAAAAGAGATTGGCCAGGGTTCATGACTAAAAGGAATGTTCAATTGCATGTTGAGGGGGGGGGGGGGGGGGGGGGGGGCTGATTTGGGTTTTGTCAATGACACCTCCAGGGAAGGAGTTTGGTGTGCAGCCATCGCATTCTCTTCCACATCCACTGGGGACGCCGGCATGTTAGTAATCCTTCATCACTGGATCTTAAGAGCCTAAATTGTAGGCGTATCAACGTCATTATTAAAACTTTGTTCCTATTCAGTTGTAATGACAGGGTACCTTAGAGTATTACGGCATACTGTGTATGTGGGAAACTGTCAAAACAAGGTCATGCGAGGATTTCTATTTTGTGCCTGATCAGTTCCAATGAAAAATGGACCGACCGAGTAACTTAGTGCTCCAAATGTGCCTCTAAAATTACACCCCTATTGTTGGCAATCGTAGGTTTTCATAGTATCTGATTTGAAATGCTCCGTGTTTTTATTAGCCCGGTGCATTATAAGGCAAGCTGTAATAATGTTTGCAAAGACCCCCTTCAATGTACACGGGAGTAGTGCTTCATCAGCGGTGATAACTCACACACGCATAACACAGCAGCACCAAATTTAGCGATAATAGTGTGTGGATATTTCAGGACCTAATGTGCTGCCTATTACTCAAACCAGTGTATCTGGTGCTGTTCTAAGAAAATATTAGTCCTATTACGTTGCAAAATTAGTTACATAAGAATAAATGTAAGGCCCAAAAAATATTTATTCTAGGTGAAACATAGCATTGCTATTGATAGAACAGTACTTCTAAAGAGGACTGGCTTGAGAGCAGCCCTTATGCTGCAAAGCAGTTGCAGGACGCAAGAGCATATCGTTGTTGTCGGATGGAAACCTTGTATGTCCAAAACTATTCGTTTTATATTTAAAATGTTTTAAATAGTGAAAACAGCCGATCAACAAGCACACAACTCCTCGTGGTGCGAGGCATTGTGTGCTTGTAGATCTGCCGTTTTCACTCGTTTCGTGCGACAGTCTTGTACGATGAAGCAGGGCTTTTACTTTACGAAAAATCATACAAATTTGAAACTTGGAGATACGAGGTTTCTGCCCGACAGTGACAGAGACATAATCTGTTTTTACCTCTATAGGAGAAACACAGAGAGGGTTATTAAAAGGGCCACTTTTCTGGCGTAAATCAAACCTTTTGGGCTCCAATACTTCCATGCTATACTGTCTGAGCAACAAAGAGGAACCCTGCTCTTCCACCCCAGCAGGAAAACCCAACATCCTGTCAATAAAGCTTCAAAGTTCCATAACTCACGCGTGCCATTGGGGGGGGGGGGGGGGGGGGGGCCCTGCCAGCATTCCTCCACAAACGGTAAAGAAAATCATAAACGCGTCTCCTTTCTCGGCTACTGAGACAAGTCATGTTGGATTACGGCTACGCAGGCTGGGACCGGAGCAGGGGCCCCATGCAGGACCCCCGCTAACATGTCCTCTGCTTGCAGTGAGCCTTTTATCTGCCATGTCTCATTGCAGAGCGCCAAGTGGAGGATATTGCTGTCGTAACGGTATGAAGGACATCCCGGGTCAAAATTTGAAAACAACACAGCCTGTGCAAAAGATCAAGTGGTGCTTCGGGGGAATTTTGGTAGCCATTCCAATAATTTAAGGCTTCATGTAATGAGATATGGCAATACAAAGTATTTCGCATTTCCATGCCATCGTTAAAGCTGCAAATCCTGCACTGTAACTAAGTAGCTTGGTATTTGGGATGTAGTCCCATTTATTAGATATTAAATAAAATATATTTAATAATCAATATTTAAATAATTAAGGTGGGTATGGTAAGGGCATTGACTGGGTATGGGACAGGTATTATAATATGTTGAATTATACCCATGATGATGTTGACTGAAAGTATGTGTATTATTATCAATGTAATTTTGTTATGTTTTTTTTATCACTTACATTTTTATTAAAATGTTTACACAACATACAATGACATACAATTTTGTTATGTTTTAATGTGGACCTCAGAAAGAATAGTATGTCGGTAGCGACGTATATGGGGAGGCAAATAAACAAAGACTACAGCCACTTGCCACTTGTAAAACACACTTATCGTTCACTCTTTTTCCACTGGCGTTTAAATTATAAGGAGCAGCTCCTTTTAAAAACATGCCGTCCCTCATCTTTCGAACCGAGCGCAGCTCAGCGTTGCCCACTGGTTTCCCTTTCATCTCAGTGTTTAGACGGGGGGCGACCAACCTGGCCCAGGGTCCAGCGCGTGCTGTTGCACACCTGGCAGTCATTAGCCCGCTGAAGCGAAGTCTGATTGGCCCATAGCAGAGGTTAATCACTCTGCCCAATGGATCACTTCCTACCGCGGGGCCACAGAGGTGTTTGGCAGGCTGGGGGCCCGCTCGCCTTCGCTCCAGCCACTGATTGTCGTATGGCTCCATGGAGACAGACGCAGGGGCGTCAATTGGGTATGGCAGGGGTATGCAGCTGCCATACCCAGGGTCCAGGGGGGAAAATAAAAGTTACTTTTAAATATAAATCCACAGATGTTTCTTTGTCTATCTGCGCTGGTTATTATGTTGTTAAATTACAGTAAAATAGCTACAAATGCAAATGATATTCTCCCCATCTTGACAAAATGGTATATTCCCAGGTTCCGCAGGTCAGCTGCACAGGTGCAATGCATTATTGTTAATTGTGGCACGTTTACTAAGGCCCCTATTACATTAAAACGGGCTTCACTGTAAACGTAATGATTTATAGTCGTTTGTGGGGGGTCATTTAGACGAAAATGGCGTCTTCGGGGGGTGAAACCGTAACAAAGTGAACCCCCCTTTGAAAGTGGAAAAGGTAAAAACGCTTTGTATCTCCCGCTTTCATCTAAATACCGTAAACGCAGCAAACCACTGAAAATGATAAGATGTGGGACGTCCTAGGGCTGTCCCAGTGGTGTAAACTGTAAAGTAACTATTAAGTACATTTATTTGCTAACGTTAGCCCTAATTTATACCGTAGCTATTTGAAAATAGCCGATCTACAAGCTCACAACAACGCGTCGCGGTGCGTTGTGAAAATAGCCGATCTACAAGCTCACAGCGCGTCGCGGTGCGTTGTGATAATAGCCGATCTACAAGCTCACAACGCGTCGCGGTGCGTTGTGAAAATAGCCGACCTACAAGCTCACAAGTTGTGAAAATAGCAGACAACTGCAAAAATAGCCGACGCTGAAAATAGCGACAGTAGCCTATAATGTTTATCATGACACGATCCAACATCTATAGCTCGTCGCCGTCTGTGTGTAATCATCATCATCCCCTCCATAAGCTGCAGTAAAGGCATTGACTCCAGTCCTCTGTGTTGAAACGAAACGTGAAGTGAACGCCTTTTTCTGTATCGTATCATAAGGAATAAATATAGTCCCGGGATGTGTATGGTACATGTGTCTGTTCCGACCGTCTGGAACAAACTTTTTAATCATTTATAGTTAGCCAGCCAGCCAGTCTGCCTGTGCTGTGTGACGGCAGTGCGTTGTGTTGACTGACTGAGGAGGACTTCTTTGCTGGCTGCTAGAAAGTAGAACGGAACTTGGGCAGTGCGGTCATGGAGACATGCGCCACCTAGCGACCTGGCATGCAAATTACCGCGTTTAGGGACAAATTGCGTTTTAATCTAAAGACCACATAAAAAATGAAAACTAAACGGCTCTTAGCCGTTTACAGTGAAGCCTGTTTTCATCTAAAAGGGGCCTAACATGCCAAGTTTAGCTGCACTTGAACAACCGTTCCAGGCTGCCATATCCAGCCCAAGAAACCGTAGAAACCTGTGTAAAAAACTGACAAAACTCTTTTTTTTTAGACATTGTGAAAATAGCCAATCTACATGCTCACAACGCCTCGCAGCGCGAGGCGTTGTGAGCATGTAGATCAGCTATTTTCACAATAGAACCTTGTTATACAAAATGTAATGCCTCTTTTCCATGAGGACTCCCATCTTTGCCATACCCTAGCTTTTGTTGAACTGACGCCACTGGACAGACGCATAGTAAAGACACAAGGACATATACAGTATACTATGGTGCACATGCTATAGGCAGACTACAGGCAGGCTGTCATCCTTTCCCTCTCTTGTCAGAGTTCAAAGTGAAACAGTCAGGATTTTGCAGTGTGGACTGTACTGTACCGAATAGAGCAGTGTTTCTCAAACTTTTACATTTCAAGGTTTCCCCTTACAGTTGTGCTCGAAATTATTCAACCCCCCCCCCCCCCCCCCCTTGAAAAATGCTCTAAAAACTGCTCTAATCACAGTCAACAAGCCAACAAACTTCTAGTCAGGACAGATTGCACATCTGATGCAACTATTTAAGCCATCGATTAGTCGATTTCAGTTGATTAAAGTTGTTTTCAGTTGTAATTAAGAGTTGAATAATTGAAAGTGAAAGTGGCATTTAGCATTGAATTTGGAAGAAAAAATTTTACTTTTGTTGAGCTATTTACATTGTTCTTGTATGATGTATTTAATTCATTCAGTTGAGCACACATTTTCATTTTCTCTCGTTTTTCTATGACTTTTGATTATCATAGCTGTGTTATAATAATAATAATTATTATTGCAATTAGGTGCTGTTTCCACAATACGCACAGACGGTCTATAGTTAATGGGCTGAACATGAGAAAAATAACAAGTCATCATCTGCTCTGCGAAGCTCTTAATTCCATTAGGCTTAAAATCCATCACGCAGTAATACAACACCAGAGGGACCGCTAAGTCTTTCACACCAACATTAAGTAGAGTTACATTTTAAATAGACAAACATCACGTTTGTACGTGACCACAGCCTGCACGCAGAGTGTTAGAGCAGCGCTAGGGTAGACCGAATCTGAAATATCAGTGACCATCTCAGTGTGAGGCTAGGACATGCGATGGGGTCACAGAACTCACAAGTCCACAGTCTCTGCCAAATTCTTCCCCAAATCCCCCACATCAAAAACATCTAAGTGGAGATCTATCTGATTCCTCTGGGAGATCTGGTCATTACCATGTGGAGAAATCCCTTGGATTTTGGAACTTGGCCGCCCCGAATGAGGGGAAGGATATTGAATAAAGATGTAATGGCCAGTCAAAGAATAAACATATAAGTCTTGGTTTCCAACGCAGAGACTTTGAGCGCCCATCCGAACCCTTTCCCCCCCGCCCCACCGCAAAACCTCAACTTGTGTCTGTGCATAGCTTAACTCCCACACAGGTACTGCATTTGCGTGTCTCCATCTGAAAATGATGGACAGCGATGGTTGTGTTGGATGTTGTGTTGAACCTTCGCATGCACACACTGGTGTTTTAAGATTATGCTGTACATTAAACCCATTTAAGCCTAGAATTATTGAATGCTTTAACCAGTGAAAAATAGCACATCTACAAGCTCACAGCGCGGCACCAAGTGCCGCGCTGCGAGAAAAAGTTGTGAAAATGTGTGCAAATCTTTGAATATATGTATTTTTGTAACTAAAATTTTGCTTCCCTGGAACTAAATATTTTGAGATGGGGGTCCGTGACCAAATAAATATCATTTTGGGGGTACTTCACATGAAAAAGTATGAGAACCACTGACATAGTAGTCTCTCAAGAACAGACTAACTGAGCTCCATTTAAGTGAAAAGGACCTTTTCTTTGACGATGGCTGGCCAGATTGCTGACATAGAAACATAGGTTTTTCAAAAAATCTTAGAAGGATTCAAAAGACACTTATAGAATCGGGTCAAAATTCTAATTTTCACGATTTTTCAAAAAATAGCAGATCTACAAGCTCGCAGCGCGGCACTCGGTGCCGCGCTGTGAGCTTGTATATCTGCTATTTTTCAATAGTTAAATCATAAAATAATGATACGCAAAATGTGTACCCGTTCTAAATGGGTTAAAATAAACTCCCCAGACCCACAGATTCACTGACCTACATACCTCTGTCCCTCTCTACCCCTGCCTATTATAAATAAACATTAAACACTAAAGAGAAAGTTAGCTTTACGCACTACACAGGCATCGCATAAACCAAGTCAGGCCCTTGAGGAAATGTTGAGTGTTTCATTTAGAGAACGTCTGTGCTACTTACAGTGTGAACTACAGTAATGTTGTTGTTTGCAAATGTTCATGGCCTGCTTTAACACATCGTTGCTGTCGGGCAGAAACCTTCAATCTCCACATTTCAACTTTGTGTTCTTTTTGCAAATTAATGCTCTACGTCGCCACACAGGAGCGTCGCACAAAAGTAGCGGAAATATCACATCCACAAGCACACGTCACCTAAGACAAGTCACAACACGTTGCGATGTGACACGTTTTGTGTGATTACAGATCTGATATTTGAGCTGCTTTAGGAAAGTTTTGAAAGTGAAAGTGGTTCAGCGTGTCTGTGGGTCTTATAAATATTTAACCAATGAAAAGTATTATCAAGAGATGTTGACTAAATAACTACATTGGATCCATTGAAACGCGGGTTATTCTTCCCTCACTCCGTTTCCTGTAAAGTAACGGTTTGGGACATTTCAACATGTTGGATTGAATACACAACACAACACAGCCAGACCAGGAGGTTGCTAACAGGATAATTACTGCAAAGTGTTTGTCATCTTAGTAAAGTGCTCGGTGGCTGACAACAACTTATATCCGCGACAAACCCGCCAGTTGTCCCGAATCCCATCTGGTCCTCTATACAGATTTTATTTACACATACTTGACCCAGATTGGCGTAGTGAGCAAATATTTTTCTTTATCCCACAAATCAATGTACTTCGGTGCAGGATTGCTCCTCTGAGAATAGCCATTGTTGTTGAGAGGGTCGGCAGGGACGCTTTTCCTGCTCTTCTCGCACAGGCCCGCCGCGTCATGTGACACAGGCGCGATCTCTGACGGATGTCTATCTGTTTGACCCCGAACCCGCGAGCAACAACATGGATGTGGTGATATCTGATCGGTCACACAACAACCCGGAAATACTCGGGCTGACCTCCCTGGAGTGCAGCTCACATGCATGCTCCGTTGTACGACAAAGTATAAATCAGCCGGCACAAACATACAGTAAAACAGTGGTTTTCAACCTGTGGGTCGGGATCCCCAGGGGGGTCCCCACATTATTTTGGGGGGTCCCCAAACATTGTTACCAACATAAAGTATGAGTATAGAGGGTATCTGCAAATTTCTAAAGTGACAATTCAAGGAAATATTAGAGGGAGAAATTGTGAAAATAGACAATCTACATGCTCACAACCTCTCGCAACGCGAGGGGTTGTGAGCATGTAGATCTGCTATTTTCACAATAGAACCGTGTTATACAAAATGTAATGCCTCAACTCTTAGTGCTCGTCAGGTCCCCATGTAAAACATGATTATTTTGGGGTCCTGGCCTGAAAAGGTTCAGAACCACTGCAGTACAGCAGCGGTTCCCAAGCGCTTTAGCTCAAGACCCGAAAGAGAAGTTAGACGTTTGCCCTGGACCCCGTGTATTGAGCTTGTAGATCTGCTATTTTCACTACCTCTTAATTCTTATTTTTTGTAATTTATGGAATTTCTTAGATGTGTTTTGTTTGTTTGTTTTAAAATACATTTAAAAAATATATATACAGGTATATGTGATTTTTTGAGGAGAGGGGAAAATATAAATATTTTTTAAATGTAGGAAAATAAGATGGGATTTTTACTCAAGTAGTGACCCATAAAAATTGGTCCATGACGCACAATGGGTCCCGACCCGAAACAGTGCAGTATAGTGTACGGACTCTGGTACACACGCACGCACGCACGCACGCACGCACGCACGCACACACACACACGCACGCACGCGCACACGCGCACACACACACACACACACACACACACACACACACACACACACACACACACACACACACACACACACACACACACACACACACACACACACACACACACACACACACACACACACACAGAGAACACAAAATAGGACAGATCTTTCAGTAAGTATGTGTGCATATACAGTCTATCTCTCTCTCTCTCCCTCTCTGGGAACAAAACACATTAATGTGAGCCCCTTGGGTTTTGTTAGCCCTATCGTGCAACAGCGCTAGTGTCACGGGTCACGGAGAACCTTCTAAACAACTACGAGCATTGCTTTTGAGGAGAGCAATTATAAAGAAAATCACCCCTCTCTGAACCTCTGAAGTCAACTATTAAATCTGCAATTCACTCTGTGAATTGTAGACTAGAAAACAAAAAGCTTATGACGAACGTTGTTCGACTTTCATCATGAGCTGGCAGATTTAGTGGATCTCAATTCCAGCCATAGTAAGTGATACGTAGGAGCCGGGCCAAACTGACATTATGAATATATTAATCATTATGGAAATTATGAATTTAATCTGAAACCCATTTAGCTTCTTTCTTTTTTTTTACATTCCTGGAATTCACAGCCATCAGAATCTATGTTAGTTTAAACTGGTGCGTAACTAGATTTGGTTTTCTTGTAATTTGAACGTCAAGTCATGCAATTTTCAGTGGCATTATGGAAAGTCAAAATGACGCGACCAGTTTAACGTGTTACTTTGTTCATTGTGTAGTTTGATTTCCTCCGCAGCCGTTCTCCTCTTTCCTACTCAGCTCTGTATTTCTCTGTCCCTTTTGCATCGTGCTTTCTGTGTAACTCAGGTCTATTTTGGGAGAAATGCATTTGTCACCACGGCTTATTTCGTGACACTGAGATGTTGACATACGAGGGCAATCAAGTAAATATGCTGATAAGATGATTGTTGTTTGATTATTCACCAGTCATCAAACCGCTGTTTATTTTTCTCTACAAGCCCTCAATCTCACAAAACAACTCCCAAACAGTAAAATCCTCAGTGTTAATTCAGGCCCTCACAGGTCCATTTGGTTATAATTCGAACACTCTCAGAGTGAGACGAACACTGATCGTTTTAACGTGTTCTTAATCTTAGCCACCGTGATGGGGCGCTATTTCATTATTGTTTATATAGACAGTAACCTCGGCAATCATGGTAAGTCTCAATCACAATGGAGCAATAGGATTCATTTCACAATACTGCGTGGTTGTTTTTCAGTGGGAACTTCTATGCTGCAGTAATCTGCTCTTAAGAGTCAAGCCAAACATACTCAAATCCAACAAGGATCTGTATATCGTCGCTGTCGGGTGAAAACCCTGTATGTACAACAAAACCGCTTGTTTTGCATTTATCATTTTGAAAATGATTTAAACTAGTGAAAACAGCCGATCCACAACGCCTCGCGCCGCGAGGCGTTGTGTGCTTGTAGATCTGCAGTTTTCACTACTTTTGTGCGACCGCCTTGTATGATGAAGCAGGGCTTTACTTTACGAAAGAACATACACATTTTTAACTTGGAGATACAAGGTTTCCGCTCGACCGCGACGATATTAGATGTTAAACCACTTAGTTTGTGTTAGCTATCACTATCAGCATGCAGATCTAGTTCTCCAGACATCCCAGTTCACATTTTACTGTTTATGAAATTTGATTTATGGGTGAAAAACCAGCCAAGGGTAGGTTTGCTGAAAATGGTTTTAAACCCAAGAGATAGTAGTTGAGTCATTGATTTATGTCCATCTTTTCTCTTACGGCACAGCCACATCATACACATATCCTCTCCATAATGTACTGTACCCACCTACTTAATTATCATGCAATAGTACTGTTGTCTGGAAATGACATCATAGCAGCAGATGTTTCCAATGTCACAGTCTGAATAGGAACACAAACCGACTGGTATGTCTCGGCAATTTGTAATGCCAACTCATTCCTCCGCTGGCTCCCTTCTCAGTGCAATATATTTACACTATAACCTAAATGTGAATAATGTACAGATACAATGGTTTTATTATCCATTACATGCTCCGGTATGCCAGCTGGAAATTAAATAAAGATGTGTTGGTACTGTGGGGCCGCGCGGGTTGGAACGCACTTAAAGCAAACACAATAAATGTGACATTTATTCCTTCACATGATTTAATTTATAAGGGATTAGAATCCTGTATTTTACTAGGATATAATTGCTCTCTCTCCCTCTCTTCCTGTCTCTCTCTCTCTCTCTCTCTCGTTCCCGCTCGCCCCCTCCCCTTCCTCTCTCTAAGCAGAGTAATTTCTGGAGCTGGCATTAATGCAAACAAACGTTTGCTGACTGGCAATGCTACACACATCATTACATAATGACGAGTCCTGCCGGTTTATCATAATTTGTCATGGAACTTATGATAAATGACGAGGCGTGCGCATCCTCCGAATAATGGCTTTTAGCGGTGGCATGTCTGTCTTGGCCAGGGTTTCTGAGAAGCAATGTGCGATTGTCATACCACAACTATTTGTCAGAGCAAATCTATTTATAGAGATCAGCAACGCTGATTGGACTCCTAAACAGCGAGAGAGAGAGCTTCCTCCGGGAGCCAGGACACCCCTCTCTCTCTCTCTGCCCCAAAAGACAAGAACAACAACTGACAAAAACAATTACTGTTTACAAGCTGGAACCTCGTGCACTTTTGTGCCGAAGGTTACGAAGTGTGTGTGTGGTTGTGTGGGACAGTAAAATGCCAGTGAAATGCGTGTGAAAAGCTGAGAGGAGAGGAGGCGCAATCACAGAGGCTCTGTACTGTATGTCGGAATGTGAAAGTGCAGTGCGCACAAGTGTTGTGTCAGCGTGTGTGTGTGTGTGTGTGTGTGTGTGTGTGTGTGTGTGTGTGTGTGTGTGCGTGTGTGCGTGCGTGCGTGTGAGAGAGAGAGAGAGAGAGAGAGAGAGAGAGAGAGAGATTGGGAGGGGTGACATTTTGATGAAGTGAAATATGCTTTGAGTTTAGATAAAAAATCCCTACTTTTAGATAGAGTAGATAAACATACCTGAACTATCTCCCCCTGAACAACATCATATATGGCCCTGCATGTGCACTTAAATCTCAGACTGCCAAGGTCTAATACACGCCACAGGAAAAAGATGAAGTCAGTCATAGGCACTCCAGACCAGAAACACAATCAAAGAGTGAGACTTAAAGAGGCAAAGAGAGATGGGGTTACAGCGGACCTTCTTGCCGGGGACGTATGCAAACCTCGACCTGACCTGCGCAAAACTCAAAACAAATCAGGCGATCCCTTCCGATAGGTAGGCTATATACCCGTGAAATCCATTTCTCCAGTCCTCTGAGAAAACTGACGAAGCCTGCACCAAGTACTGACACTTGAAGTCGGAAACTCCCTCAAGTAAGAACCTTTCATCGCTTAATCCATTCAGAACGGGTACACAATTTGTGTTTCATTATTTTATAAAATTATTTATTATTTTAACTATTGAAAAATAGCAGATATACAAGCTCACAGCGCGGCACCGAGTGCCGCGCTGCGAGCTTGTAGATCTGCTATTTTTGAAAAATCGTGAAAATGTTAAATTTTTGACACGATTCTATAAGTGTCTTTTGAATCCTTCTAAGGTTTTTTTGAAAAACCTATGTTTCTATATGTCAGCAATCTGGCCAGCCATCGTCAAAGAAAAGGTCCTTTTCACTTAACTGGAGCTCAGTTAGTCTGTTCTTTAGAGACTACCATGTCAGTGGTTCTCAAACCTTTTCATGTGAAGGACCCCCAAAATGATATATATTTGGCCACGGACCCCCATCTCAAAATATTTTGTTCCAGGGACCCCCCAGAAGTAAATTTGAGTTACTATAACGTTCGCTTTGAAAATACATAATATTCAAAGATTTGCACATATTTTCACGACTTTTTCAAAAATAGCAGATCTACAAGCTCGCAGCGCGGCACTCGGTGCCGCGCTGTGAGCTTGTATATCTGCTATTTTTCAATGGTTAAAGCAGCCAATATGCCCAGGCTTAAATGGGTTAATCAAGGACAATTCTGTAAATCAGATTTGACAATAAGTCCTGAGAGCGCCCCCCACCACTACAGGAAAACACAGGCGCCGCCATCTTCTCCAGAACCTCAGTGTTAAAGAACAGGATTACGGAGGTAAAGGCTTTTAAGCCTTCGGACTCTCCCTTCCCCACCGCTACATAAATACATTTAAAAAAAGCAAAACAAAGCAGAAAATCCTTTCAATCAAAGTTGAAAAGAGCTGAAGCTAAAGGAACAGCTTATCAGAGGGGAGTGGGAATCCAGCGCGAAACAATGAAATTGGAGTTGTCAGACCATCTCCTATATGAAGCCAGTGATTGCTGGGAACCCTCTGCCGTCTCCAGTCATTTTCCACATCTGAGGACTCCAAGCATCTGCCATAGCGTGAGGCCTTCTAGCCCTAACCCTTCTCTAAAGAAAACAGAAAGCTTTGCACCCGCTCGGCGCACAATGACAAGATGTCCGTCAGAGGCGTTTGCAGCGGAGATGACAAAAGATTTGTTTCATTTGGAAGGCCGGGGTTTGTAAGGAGATACAGTAATTCATGAGCGATGTGATTGAATTGAAACACTTTGAAAGCCTGTATCGGCTAAGCATACAGACAAATCTTAATGGTCTGAATAATGTTTTTAAACTTAAAATATGCTTTATTTTCTTGTTCTATTCTTGTTGTTTCAATCTTCATTCATTCAAAAGGCATTACCCATCACATTTTGTCTGTAGCTCTATCTGTCATTACTATCGTGAAATCAAGCCGTAAGAAAATAAGAGCCTAACAAAACGTTACTTATTCTTCCCATACATGATGCCTAAATGATGTGAATACAGTATATACTAGCGCACGTACTAACTGGACCACAATTCAAATTCAACAATTTGGCAGACTATTCTGGCTACCATATGGAATGCATCAAGTAGACTGTTATGTTTTATTACAAGGCCCCGGCATCCCTATCCTCAAATTTATGGTCAATTATGAGCTAAATGTAGTAGCCGTAGTGGTAATGCTATTAGCAGTAGACAAAACAGTAGTGGTAATAGTAGTAGTAGTAGTACACATTAAAACCCTCCATGTAAATGTATCCATTTGTAAAGTTTATAAATGTGAGGTCCATCTATACATACATTTTAGAACTGCAGCCAGCGGTTTTTGTTTGTCAGTCAGACACGACCAAATGCAGCACTCCAATTGGCTATAACGTCCTATTGTCAAGGTTACGGTCCCCAGTCCAGGGGATCTTAACGTCCGCCCAGCCCATGGATCTGTAACCCTACACCAGCCCATACAACAACGGGCGCGCAGCAGCGAGAGCCTGCATTCTGCTACCTCCCCTCCTCTCTGTCCCTCTGCTCTCAAGACAAGTAGGAATAGGGAAGAAATAGCCAACCAGCAACCAAGCTTTTCTTCTGGAATTAACAAACTAGAATCCACGGTTACTGGGCTAGCTAACCGAGAGCCTGTAGCTAGCTAGCCGAGAGCCTGTATCTTACAAGAAGTTCGCGGCCCTTCGAGCCACTCACCTCTAGAGTTCGGGCCACTCACCTCTAGAGTTCACAGCAAGATACTGTCTGTCTGTCTGTCTGTCTGTCTGTCTGTCTGTGTGTGTGTGTGTGTGTGTGTGTGTGTGTGTCTGTGTGTGTGTGTGTGTGTGTGTGTGTGTGTGTGTGTGTGTGTGTGTGTGTGTGTGTGTGTGTGTGTGTTGCTAAAATGAAAACATTGAAATAATGAAAATAAAACATTGGCAGGCCTATTATAGTAACAATAATAACACAATTAGGCCAAAACTTTTTTTTATTCAAAAAAACTTTTTTTTTTTTTCAAAAAAAAATTAAAAAAAAATATTTTTTTTTTACTTTTTTTTTTAATAAAAAAAAAAAAAAAAGGGGGCGTGGACTCTAGATGTGAGCGGCCCGAAGGGCCGCGAACCTCTAGTTCAGTTACATTTGTACACTCTCAGAGTTACCTTAAGTAGCAGTATTAGTACTACACAAGTACCGGTAGTTTTTGTGACCGTAGATCGCAGTTTACTGTCAGAATAACCGTCAGAATAACCGCCACATCTTGACCGTCTGTCCGGATGGTAACGCCTGACACTGTTGTTCCCCTGACATCACGGTGATGTCAGATACTCAGACAGGGATCTCCATGTATGGGCATACAAGGGATTGCATGTTGTGATGTCATGGGAACCACTAACAGATTCCCTTGTATGCCCATATATGGAGATCCCTGGTGTCATCAATATTAAGCCCATATCTAACAGGACTTCATATGGGAATGTCCATATATGGAGGACGACAGCCCATATCTGTGTGGCTGGTTCAGACAGGGATCTCCATGTATGGGCATAAAAGGGATTGCATGTATGATGTCAGATGTCATAGCAAATCGCTCTGGATTAAGAGCGTCTGCTAAATGCCTAAATCAGAGGTCTTCAACAGGGGCAGAGTTACTACAGGAGGTCCTCCAAATCCTTTGTGTGATACATTTTCTTCTCCTTTTTTATATTAAACACTTGAACCCTAGTGTCCATATTCTAAGAACTTTAGGCAAAAACAGCAGATCTACAAGCTCACAACGCCTCGCACTGCGAGGCGTTGTGAGCTATTTTTGGCAAAGAGGTTTGGTGTAGAGGGGAAAAGAGCAGACTAGTAAGTATAGAGTGAAAGGTCCAGTTTATTAAGTACTGACGGTTCAAGTGGTTAAAATATCTGAAAACACACATTTATATGAATCCAAAATACACTGATGATTGTGCTGTTAAACGATGAAACTATATGAAAAGGTTGTGGGGGGGGGGGGGGTCCCTGCTTCATCTCTCTCTCAACTAAGGGGTCCTTGGCCTGAAAACGTCGAAGACCCCTGGCCTAAATGTATCGTGATGTTACCTGTAGTTGTGTTTTTCGCTGCCGATGTGGAACCGGTCGTAGAGGGAGAAGGCCTGGTGTCCATCCCAGTCCGTCAGCTCTACCCGCAGTGCATACTGCCGCTGGCTGGTCAACAAGAACACATACTCGTTCCCCAGCCAGTGCTCTGTGGACACGGCCCCGAAGCCCTGCGGGAGAACAGAGGCAACAAACTGAAAAACAAGGTCTTGACTTGAATAATCACCGAGCAAATACCACCGAGAATCCACTCATTTAATTCAGGGATATCGGGGATGGATGGAAGCCATTCCTCCCTGGCTTTCCTTCTTTCTCGGAAAGATGAAAAAAAAGGAACTTTTCTGAAATCGGATAGAGGAATTTTCTAATACATTTTTTTTGTCAAGGAACGACGCGTTCCAAGCCCTTTCTGACTCTTTGATTTGTTATGTCACCAAAGCCGGCTTCAGGACGGATGCTTAAACCGATGTGATTATGGCCGGGCGCTAGGCCATCACGGCCACTTTCAGGAATGTTTCCGAACTGCAGAGATGTGTTTTCCTTGTCACTCACACGCACACACACACATACACGCGTACACACACACACACGTGCACGCACAAGTGCGCGCACGCATGCCCTTTTCATTTCTCTGCAGACTGCGTTGAGTGGCACCTAGAACATTAAAACGTGTTTTGCAGGTTGTATATAATACAGTGAAGCATGTTATTGGGCCGAGGCGGCAGCATGGGTAGCCGTGCGTGTTTTAGAGAGTGTAAATTGGTACCAGCTTTTACGACGCCCTCCTCCGCATGTGTTCAGAAGAACCGTGTTATTACTTTCACAGCCACTCCAGACGACTAGACCGTGTACTGTAACTGTATGCACGCTCACACAGAAGCATGTGTGCCCACTTTTATTGTTCGGTTCAAATGCGATCGGACCGGGCCTCTCGTGCAGTCAGTCGTAGGCAAAGTGCTTCTGACAGCGACAGCAGCCACAGATGGAGGTGGTGAGTAATAATAACGATGCATATTACAGCTTCCACGGAGCAGTCTGAAGGACCAGCGCTGTCTGAGGAGGAGGAGGAGGTTGAGGTGAGGGGGCTGAGGAGGAGAAAGTGTTTGCGTGGAGTGTGTGTGTGTGTGTGTGTGTGTGTGTGTGTGTGTGTCTGTCTGTGTCTGTGTCTGTGTCTGTGTCTGTCTGTCTGTCTGTCTGTCTGTCTGTCTGTGTGTGTGTGTGTGTGTGTGTGTGTGTGTGTGTTGATTAGAAGTGAGATGTGGGGGTAAAGTAAATATGGGGCATTCCACTGGTCTGAGGCATGTCCTGCTGTGTGGGTGGAAGAGAAAGTGACTGGAGCTGTCCATAGCGTTCTCTCTCTCTCTCTCTCTCTCTCTCTCCTCTCTCTCTCTTTGTGTGCAATCTCTCCCTGTGTCTTTGTAAGTCTTTTAATCTTAGTCTTTATTATTCATATTACCCTTTCACGCTGATATTATTGTTGTTACATCTCTGTCTGTTTGGGGTTCTGTCTGCCCCCCAACCGCCCTCCCCAACCGGTCAAGGCAGATGCATGGCCGCCCAGGCGGGTTCTGCTCACGATTTCTTCCCATTAAAAGGAGAGTTTTCCCTCGTCATCATCGCCAAAGTGCTAGCTCGCTCACGGGGGAATTTCTGGGGTGTCTCTCCAAGTACGATCTTGACCTGCTCTATATGTAAATTGCCATGAGACGTTTGTTGTGATCGGGCGCCATATAAATAAAAGCGACGTGCCTCGTTCTGCCTCTTTCATCCCTCCCTCTCTTAGTTTCCAGCTGTCCTGTCTGGTCTGTGTCCGTCTCTCTATCACTCAATGTTTCTCCCTTGCTCGCTGCCTCTCTCTTTCTGTTTCTCTCTGCCTCCCTTTCTCTCGCTGTCTCTCCCACTAAAACGGCTCTCGTTGCTGACGAGATGTTCGCTCATGACCGCGGGGCCTTTCAGCTCGCTCCAGAAGGCCTCCTCCGGTGACTGGGGGCTCTGCCCCGGGTTCCCTGGCTGGAGAGAGCTCTGGAGTCCAGGCTCTGTCAACAGAGTTTTGCCTTTGTATTGCTCCAGAACGCCGTGTTCCCCCTCACACGCGAACCTGATCTACATCTTTCAAAGAGATGGAGATGGTTAGTCACATTGTTGGACAGAGAGCCCGTTTTGCATTTCAGATTCAGTTGCCCAGAGTTCGCTTTAAGAAGAAGAAAAGAAAATGGGAAAAAAAGTAAAAACCTTTATATGAATGCTGAATATGTAGAAAGTATCCGTCCGTAAATCATAGGGCCCCTTGGGCGCACAAAAAATAAACATGTTTTTCCGTGCAAGTTTGATATGGACATTGATTTCGTAAGATGCCGAGCATATATAGGCGATGCGGCTTGCGAACATCAGCCACATGGC
The DNA here is from genome assembly GCF_963921795.1 of Nannobrachium achirus. Taxonomy (NCBI): domain Eukaryota; kingdom Metazoa; phylum Chordata; class Actinopteri; order Myctophiformes; family Myctophidae; genus Nannobrachium; species Nannobrachium achirus. The sequence goes on from NC_137819.1 coordinate 27,667,064, forward strand.
AGTCTCCTGTGGCACATAATATGCAGCTCTGGAAATGTAATTATAAACATTGGCCGGTCGTAAGATCACACTTTTAATATGCGGTGTACTTTCCCCGCTGTCAGAAAGGCTCTCCCTTCCTTTACCGAAAGGGAACGAAACAGCACCATTGGCTGCCTCGTTTTGAGTGAAAGATTTACAAATCCTTCCAGGGACATTAAAACAATGAGACTAGCCTACGGAGACCAACCGCAGTGAAATTAATCACACCATAAAACACTATCAATCACCTAGCTCGGCCTTTTCAAGGAGAGAGGTGGAGGACCAATATGGTAATACTACGCTGGTATATTAGCAACGTGCTAACGTCTGCCAAGGTTCATGAGGTCACCCTTATAGCCCACATGGCACTGTATTATTCCAATGCACTCGTTCGCTCTCTGTCCACCTGTCTGAGGCTGGTTGGCAGGGGTGTCGCACCAAATTCTGGCTGGGCCCTGGGTACTTTAACTGTTGAAAAATAGCAGATATGCAAGCTCACAGCAACAACTCAGTGCCGCGCTGCGAGCTTGTAGATCTGCTATTTTTGAAAAACTGTGAAATGTCTTTGAATATTTCAAATCCTTCTAAGGTTTTTTAAAAAACCTATGTTTCTACGTCAGTGGTGCCTTTTCATGTGAAGGACCCCCAAAATGATATGTATTTGGCCACGGACCCCCGTCTCAAAATATTTAGTTCCAGGGACCCCCCAGAAGCAAAATGTGAGTACAAATGTACAAAAAAATGTATTCAAAGATTTGCACACATTTTCGCGACTTTTCCAAAATAGCAGATCTACAAGCTCGCAGCGCGGCACCAATTAAGGCCCCTCCACCTTGGGCCCTAGTAACTCAGTCCCACTTTCCCCCCCATTGTGACGCCCCTGCTGGTTGGCATGACTTTCTGAGTGGTGTAAGCTTGTTCTCCCTCTCTCTCTCTCTCTCTCTCTCTCTCTCTCTCTCTCAGTGAGCTTACACAGTGAAACATCAATCAGTTCAGACGCACAATGTATAACCCTAACATTACACGTGCAATATATATATGGGATTTTCTCATTAACATAATGACTGCAATTAGGTACGATGATGCAGTCTTATATTAATACAATATCATATTCATTGCATGCAAACATCTGCCCACGAGTTGACCCAAGGACTGGTCTGGATCACGGTATATACGGAGGAGAAACCGTTCCATTGGCAATGGAAGGCACTCCACGGGTGGCAGCCATTAACCAAACCAAATCACTTGACAGTGATACTGTACGTTTGCGGAAAATCACACATGGGTCAATTGTACTGTAAGCTCCATCATGATTAGTTCCAGCATGAATAAATACAATACTTTGTCTCGCCATTCCTACAGTGTGATAGCGATGCTAACGTGCACATACGCACTTTTCCCTTAATGACAAACAGATGATGTTCTCCGCCAACACCTGGCGCAGTGCAATATAGACGCAACAAAAACGATGTTTTCTGACCTGCCGTAATGACTTCCCTGTTGGAACAGAGGAAGAACAACGACATTCAACATTGTCAGGCGGACGTATACAGTAGGTGCGGGCGTCCGACACCCTAACCGAAGGCTAATTTGTAATGAATCGACGACAAAACGCGTCGACACTTTCCTCCGTTTCTCAGTTTCTCGTTTTTTTTTTCTTCAAATGACGCAGTCGGTGGATGAATTATAAATGAGTCTCGATGCTGCTCAGTGTTGATTTTGTCGACTAAAAGACAAAAAATGTTTGTCGACTGTGTTTTATTCACTGACGAAAACGAAATAAAAACTAAGCTGTGATGACTAAAACTAAGACTAAATATATTTACAATTTTGTCAACAACATAAAAACTAGACTAAACTGTTAGGGAGGGACTAGTGGAGAAAAGAGTAATTTTATGTTTGGTTGCTCTCCGATGCTGCGACGCGTTGTGAGCTTGTAGATCGGCTATTTTCAGCACGCAACCAAGTGTAAAATCAGTCATTACGATGACATCAAGGCCTGCCAAAAAACAATGATGCTGCTAATACGAATGATGGGGGTTCCCTCCTCCCACATGGGTACAGTTTCCAGACGCCCCAGCTGCTACTGTCGAGGAGAACGCTCGGACATCTGGTTGAGGCGTTCCACATGGGCTCGGAGAGAAGAGGGGAACCCTGCATCTCCGTTTTCAGCACGTTACATCTGGGCCAAGGAGCACGGCCTATTTGTCAAAATCTGCCGGTGGAAATGTGTTTTTACTACAGGATGTTTGTCTCATTGCATGACTCCATCATTTTGTTTCTCTCTCTCTCTCTCTCTCTCTCTCTCTCTCTCTCTCTCTCTCGTGTCAGTGTCTTGTTTTTGACCACTTAAGCCTGATTTATAAACCAGGCTTAAAATGGTCAAAAATCTCATTCTGTGTTGCAAAACCTTCGCCAGGTTGAAAGTGGTCCTTCCGTTGATTTGACACTGATGAGTGTCTGTTGGACGTGCCTTTCAGTGCGCGCGCGTGCGTGCGTGTGTGTGTGTGTGTGTGTGTGCGTGCGTGCGTGCGTGCGTGCGTGCGTGCGTGTGTGCGTGCAGGCCTGTCCGTCTCGTCTTACCGTCTTGTACTCCTTCCATGTCCTCTGGAAGTCCATGCTGCCGTCCTCCCTGCGCTGGATGACTGTCCATCCCCCGCCGGCTGTTTCCATGTTACAGTACACCTGCAGCGCACGCACATGGACGTGCACACACCCACACACACACAAAGAGAAAGACACAGACACACAGTGATGAAGGCAACGGAACACAATGAACGCCTTGCAGTGTTTTCCAAGTGGCCACACACACAGTACACACAGCAATTTGAGGAGGATTACACTTACACACCGGGGACAACTGGATCAATGCACTGCATTCAACCTAGCCGGTCCCAACGCGCTCCCAGGCTCAATCAGCTAACAATGAATGAGCCGTTCTGGAATGGCCCGCTTCCAGAGCGCTCCCTTTTCCCATGCAGCCCGTCCCGTGAATATCTCTCGGCCGAGCCAAATATCTAGCGTTTATTTCCAGAGGGCCACGCCGACTTTGATAAAGTGAGCGAAGCGCCACTCATGAGACTCAAAAAGGTTCTCAACCTTTTCAGGCCGCGACCCCCAAAATAATCATATTTTAACTGGGGACCCCCCCATCCTACGAGCACCAAGAGTTGAGGCATTACATTTTGTATAACATGGTTCTATTGTGGAAAATAGGAGATCTACATGCTCACAACGCCACGCAACGCAAGGCGTTGTGAGCATGTAGATCTGCTATTTTAGAAATGTTCAGATACCCTCTATACACTTAAACTGTATGTTGGTTTGTTTACTGTTGAGTGAGAAAACAACGTTGCACATTAAGTTAATCATCTGAGGACCCACAAAAATAATTTGGGTACCCCCCTGGGGGTCCCGAACCACAGGTTGAGGCATTAGACAAACAAACTGAAACTTGAAAAACACTGCGGTGCTGAATAATGTTAAAACATGCACGAATGCATGAATTTGGTAGACATGACATCGCTTTTACAACAGGCCATTTGCCAGGGCCTTCTTGTAGAACGACTATATCCGCAATATCTAACTTATGTAAACTTGACAGAAAAAAGAAAGTTTGCCTATAATGACATGACCAAAATAAGCATGGCAGGTTCAAAGTGGGCAGTAGCACACTTAAGAACCTCATCGTATTTTTAGAGCCTGTCGAATCTCATGCAAGAATGTGTCCCTCATGAAGACATATGGAGCCTCACCAGAAGAACGTCTTCAATCTGGAGAGTTATTTAACGACATGTCATATTCCGCAATTACCAAACATAACAGAATACTGGAACGACAGGGAAGAAGTGACAGTAGTTGATGACATAATTTAGAAGGAAAGGAAGAAATCATACCAAAAGCTCTTGAGAAAAGATGTTGGAGATGATTTATGGAGCATATTGAGGGATTGAAATATGGAAGGAGAGACCATATGAGGTTATGTTCTGGGATGCTTTTCACAGCCATTGTCAGTACTGCATGATGTTATGAACAGCGTTGCATTGATCCGGTCACGTGCGTAGACGCCGTCCCGTATCTTTTCTTTTGAGCAGTGTCACGCCTCTCACATGCACGGACATGCATCGATGTAAAACAACCTTTAAGTTCACACCTCGACAACATTTACAAACGCTGTAGTGCCACAGCAAGGTGATTTAACAAAGGAACGAGCCAGTATGCATATCAATGGACCATTGGCTGACCTGTTAACTCTGTAAAACTGTAATGTAGGCGACGTGTGATGTCATTAAAATTGTGCTGTCCCCCCTCAAACAATGAATCACCAATACAACACTGGTTATGAACATATGGACTCAATGCATGGACTGTTTCACTATTATAAACATTTAATATTTGAGTATATACATTGATGCGAGGCGTTGTGAGATGTAGATCAGCTATTGCTATTGCCATATTTGACAATTTGGCCAATGTTTAATTTGTCATTTTAGAGCCCTAATTGCTCCCGGTGAGTAGGTTGGTGCCTTGCATGGTTTCCTCCGCCACCGGTGTATGAATGTGTGCGTGAATGGGTGAATGTAATGCACAATCTATGTAAAGCGCTTTGGATAAAAGCGCTATATAAATGCACCATTTACCATTTAGAGGTATTAAGAAGTTTTAACGCCATATGAGCAGGAGCGTAGCCTGAGATCCTGGGACAGGGCCTTAAGTCTAGAGTAGAGCCAATACAAAAGACCAGCGGATCTTTGTTTTTTTTTTGATTGAAGACTTTATTAGAAGTTTGCATAGGAAAAGGTACAGTTTCATGACGGTACAGTTCACTGGTACAAGGTCTACTAAAAGGAGATCCATGAAAAGACTAAGCTTATTTCCACAGGAAACCATTTATTTCACCAGGCCCCATGTCCTTTGTAATGACCTGCCTGATGAGATGGACTCTTTTTAATCACTTCTCCTTAAAACTTGCTTTGTTCAGTTAGGGTTTGTTCAGACTATTTTCTTATCTTTATATTCTCTTTTGTGATGTTTCTCACTCTCTTTTTTTGTTATCCTTTATGTTCTTTTATCATTATTTATTATAACACACTTTTTCACTTGTTTAACATAAGCCTTAATTATGTTATACTTAGTGGTACGATGTTGCCGTGCAGCGAAAACAACCAAGCTCGTGAGCTTTATGGAACACTTCAGCTTGCCGAACATTGTTGACTTCATTTTCGTGGAAAAATGACAAGCCTAAAATAGGGACGGCCGGTTGAAAGTGGTTCATCAACGTCTCCTTCTCCCTCAGCGGCTCTCTGGAGATGGTCCCCATCACAGGGAAGAGGCTCTTGTTTCTGCACATGAAAGAAGAGGTCCTCGCCCGGCTGGACACATACCAGGAGACACCTGGGTGCACCGTGGCCCTTAACCCCCCAGACCTCAGGGTGTGTGTGTGTGTATGTGTAAGCTGATAATGGAGGAGCGCGGTGATATCTGCCGCGTCGTGGCCCTTTGTTTTTAGGGGGACGGGAGGGACCCCGCGGGTGGAGGGGGGGAGGTCTCTCACCTCAGAGCCATCCCATGCAGCTGAACACACACGCAGGAACACAGCCTGGGTATAATTAAGGAAGTACCCCTGACACAATCGCTCTCCCCTGATCCACGAAACCAGACACAGGGCACACACACACATTATGTCAAGCGCACGCATGCGCGCACGCACACACACAGCATGTTCAGCCATTAATCTTGTAGCATTTGGAGCTCTTGACCTTTACACAGACAGATATATTACACCCTCAACCATGACGATTGTTTTTATCCTATTGAGGTAATGAACACACATACACACGCACACGCGCACGCACACGCACACGCACACACACACACACACACACGCACACACACACACACACACACACACACACACACACACACACACACACACACACACAGCACAGGGTACTTACTAAATGATACACACACAAACAAACAACGACCACAACACCACACATACTGTTGAAGTATAGCGAACACCTGTTTCACCCTCTCTCTTCCCTCTCTCCCCTAGACTCTCCCCTCCTAAACTCTTTCCCCAGCCAGGCTGCCAAGTGTATTTTCAGCTCCAAGGTATTCCACCTTGTACCAGCAGCAGTTCGGTACCTCTGGCGATAGATTGAGTCTCACTCTGTTTCAAAGAAAACAAGCTCAACTCTGTACAACACCCATCATTCTATCGAAGTGATGAAAGCGGCCTATTTTTCAACATTGCGGTGGAGCTCTTGACTGTAAAAGAAAAGAAAGAATAAAAAAGGAGGAGAAGAAGATGTGGCTGCCCACCTTTTTGGTCTCCTGTGTGTTGATGTGTATCGTGTAGACACCGTTCTTGTGGAAGCCAGCCTGGTAGAGGTCAGCGCAGTCTCTGAACTTCTTCTCTTCGTCCACCCTCTTTGTGCTGTTAGGCACCGCTGTGGAAACATGTGGGGAGCAGGGACGTGCAGAGAATGTTAGAGAGGCAGGGGCTGACATTTCTAAAAGGGCCTTTTGGTGGAAATATCGAAAATAGCAGACCTCCAAGCTCATAACGCGTCGCAGCACGGCGCGTTGTGAGCTTGGAGGCCGGCTATTTTCGGTGCATTATACAACACTGAACTAAGCATAATCGAGTCAATACAAGAGATGTGGTGAAACGGCATGGATTTCTAAATAGAGAGGGCAATTGTTTCAACATGAGATGCTGCATTCAAGTTCAGGAGAGTTTGGACAAGGCAATTCTATTGAATGTTGCCTTCAGGTATGGCATGGAAAGAGGGCATTTGCATTTCTTTCACCATAGTAAAAACCGCATTCATGGTCTGGAGAGGGCACTCATTACAGACGGACAAAAGGGCAGGGGCTCAAGCCCCCTTTGATGTCTATGTGTGCATGTGCCTGGTGGGGAGACCTTTTATTCTTTACCATACAATTGAGTGCAAGTGAATGAAGGGTTACCGTATCGTTGCTGTTGGGCAGAAACCTTAGAAATATGATATCGTATGACAGTGTCGCACACAAGAAGCAAAAATAGCCACAAGGTCACAACACGTCGCGATGCAACATGTTGTGAGAGCTTGTATATCTGCTGTTTCTGAATATTTTGGAAAAACTTTACCTGTAGCGAGGTTGACACTGCGTAAGTGGTTAAATATTTCATTTAAACCAATAAAAAGTATTAAGTGACTAAATAATAATTGAATCCAGATCGTAGCACACCATGTTGGACATACAGGGTTTCCACCTGTCATTTAATATTTAAGCTGTGATGTTATTCATTGTAAGACACAGCTTTGAGCGTTTTATTACTTTTCATTGATGTATTATCTGAATCCTATATTGTGAAAAAACTTGAGCTGTACATTTTTCCTAGCCATGTTATTATAGCAAATACCACATGCCTCTCTCGGCCAATCACAATGTTCCTGGACCGGTGTTGTGTGCTATAAATAGTACAGATAGGTGTGACTGTGTGAGGACTGTAAAGGTCAGCACTAAATTCGCTGTCTCAAGTGTTGTCAAGAGAACTAAGGCAATGATTGTCAGGCAACGATGAGGCTCTTTGAATTATGTCTCTTGGCTGCCATCAGTAACACAAATATTATCAATGACAGTGGCGACTATTCCTTTTTTTCCATCTACAGTATGCATGCTGTCACATTATGATAGCTTTTTTGTGGGTATATTTAGGAGCACGCTTGGTGAGAGACTGTCAGAATCTAGGCATGAATGCCACAGTATTAAAAGGATCAAATGAACGGTGTACACATGTTAGTGATAGAACAGACTGCACTATCGTTCTCCAGGGTTCTATCTCAACCAGATGTGCGTGAGATAAACAAGTTGTGTGGTATGCAAATACGAGCATAGAAATGGAATAAAATGTATCACAAAGCTGGACATTTTTTACAACGCCGATAGCCTCCTACAGTTATCTGTTGGATTCATGGAAATCATTGTCTGCTATGTTATATGAAATCATAAACGTTTTTTTTCTCGTACAGGTATATTTCTATTATATTAACACATAAAACATTTTTCATAGAATCAAACCCCTAACAAGTGAGTTTAGATCAGGGGTCTTCAACAGGGGGTCCGGGACCCCTAGGGCGTCCTCAGAGTTACTACATGGGGGCCACCAAATCTTTGTGTGATAGAAGCTTTTGTCTCTTCTTTTTTTATATTAACCACTTGTCTTGAACCCTATAGTGTCCTTGGCTTATTCTGAGAACTTTAGCCCAAAATAGCAGATCTACAAGCTCACAACGCCTCACGCTGTGAGGCGTTGTGAGCTTATCGGCTATTTTCGGCAAAGAGGTTTGGTGTAGAGGGGAAAAAGAGACCACTAATTACAGACTGAAAGGTCAAGTTTATGACAGTTCAAGTGGTTAAATATCTGAAAACACAAATTGACATGAATCCAAAATACAGTGACGATTGTGCTGTCAAACAATGAAACTATATGGAATCTATGAAAAGGTTGTGGGGGTCCCTGCTTCATCTCTCTCTCAACTGAGGGGTCCTTGGCCTGAAAACGTTGAAGACCTCTGGTTTAGATCATAATTCACGACGTTTCAGAGGGGAGAATATTGTTGAGAGGCCGAGACAGAAGCTGAATGGAGAGGCCTCGCATGGATATCCCATAAGCCCCCGATAAAATCTGAGGGTGACCGACTTATTAGTAGGAGTAAAGCCGTTCATCAACTGGGTGATCTGTCGCTCTCCAAGAGAGAGAGAGAGACGGCCCCGGACTCTGACAGGCCGTTTCAAAGAGGCAGCTGTGTCCATTTCCATCTGTAGATAATTATGGCGGCAATATTTTGAAACCAAGCAAGGGGCTGAGGACAAAATACTACAACCTCTAAATTTCGAGTTCCTGTTATAACAAGTGGTTTATATTTACCTACCAAGCCCTTGTTATATCGATGGAAATTCCTTCCGATTTCTCTCTCTCTTCCTCTTCCCCTCTCTCTCCCTCTCTCTCTCGCCTCTCAAACGAAAGGGGCTCATCTCGGTTTCCACACCGTTGTTTTCACTGTTGGGAATGTTGACTCGAGGGAGATGTCAGTGAAAAGTGAAATGTGTCAGCGATCCTTAGACCCTGCTTTGATCCCCCCCACCCCCCGACCCCACCTTGTGCACCAGGAACTCTGTGGCAGAAGTATAGGCCGCCCCCAATTGGGCGTATAATACCGTCGGCCATTTTGACAAAGTATTGAGTGTCAGCGACAAGAACCTCACGCTGTGACAGGTCGAGAGGGCAGCCCTCGCGCCGCAGACTCTAACCCAACAAAGGGCGGCCGCTAGCTGTCAGACGGCAATTTACCTCAAGCTGGGAGGCGGCAGGGCGCATTAGAGGAGCCAAAGGGATCGGTGTCAAAGAGCGAACGCTCTGGCACTCGATCTCTTAAAACCCATTCGGGCCTAGGATTGTTGAATGCTTTTTAACCGGTGAAAAAATAGCAGATATACAAGCTCACAGCGCGGCACCGAGTGCCGCGCTGCGAGCTTGTAGATCTGCTATTTTTGTATATAAAAGTTGTGAAAAATGTGTGCAAATCTTTGAATATATGTATTTTTTAAAGCGAACTTTTGTAACTCAAATTTTGCTTCTGGGGGGTCCCTGGAACTAGATATTTTGAGATGGGGGTCCGTGGCCAAATACATATCATTTTGGGGGTCCTTCACATGAAAAAGTTTGAGAACCACTGACATAGTAGTCTCTCAAGAAGAGACTAACTGAGCTCCAGTTAAGTGAAAGGGACCTTTTCTTTGACGATGGCTGGCCAGATTGCTGTCATAGAAACATAGGTTTTTCAACATACACACACACATTAGAAGGATTCAAAAGACTTATAGAATCGGGTCAAAATTCTAATTTCCACGATCTTTCAAAAATAGCAGATCTACAAGCTCGCAGCGCGGCACTCGGTGCAGCGCTGTGAGCTTGTAGAGCTGCTATTTTTCAATAGTTAAAGCATGAAATAATGATACACAATACAGTGTACCTGTTCTAAATGGCTTAACAACAGCGTGGACAATCATTTCACAATCGTCACTCAAGATCTCGCTCTGGGGAGGAAGAAACCAACGCTGGACGGTATGTATATAGGGATCGGGGCGAAACTCGGAACAGCCCCGCCGCGCCTGGCTCTGCAAATATTATTTATGTCCCAATATTTATTTACAGACAAATATTTTGTGGTTCAGCGGGGACTCGTATTCAGTAGGGGGTTCATGTGAAAAGACCAGCTAGGGCCGGGGTGTTTGCATAAATCAGTACCCTTGCCAAATGAGCCAAGCACACTGGACCCAAGTCAGCTGAGATATGGAGCTAAACAGACTGTCATGGCCCTCCGCGTGCTCCCATGTGAACTGAACAAATACCACTGAGGATTGCGATGGTTCCCCCACAGAGGCCAATGGATCACTGTGGTATTTTAGTTAACCTATTTAGACCTAGAATTATTGAATGCTTTAACTATTGAAAAATAGCAGATATACAAGCTCACAGCGCGGCACCGAGTGCCGCGCTGCGAGCTTGTAGATCTGCTATTTTTGAAAAATCATGATTTTTCTTTGCAAGTCTTTGAATATATCTATTTAAAAGCAAACATTTGTAACTCAAATATTTGCTTCTGGGGGGTCCCTGGAACAACATATTTTGAGATGGGGTCCGTGGCTAAATACCTGTAATTTTGGGGGTCCTTGACATGAAAAAGTTTGAGAACCACTGATTTAGAGGAAGGATTTAGAAGTCGGGTCAAAGATCGGGTCAAAGATATTCAAAGACTTGCACACATTTTCAAGATTTTTCAAAAATAGCAGATCTACAAGCTTGTATATCTGCTATTTTTCTGACGGCCGGACTACACCAAGCCGTTTCGCGCGCGTCAGTGCGTATGCGTGCGTATGCGGGGCGCGCGCGCGTATGCACGTTTTGGATAGATCCAATGTATATCAATTCAGCCGGCTACACCAGGCGTAGGGATAGCGCGAACCACGGATACGCATTCCCTAAAAATAGGATCGGTTCTATTTTTTAAGTAGGCGTATGCGTTTTGTACACAGACTATCTGGTCTTCCTCACATATACTCCCTCCTTGGTGTAGCCTGGAGCGTTTACGCACACGCGAGCGTCTTCACGGACAGTACGCGCGTATGTGCAAATGTTTTGGTGTAGTCCGGCCGTAAAGTTAAAGCATGCTATAATGGTTAAAGTGGTTAAAATCTAACGCGACTCGGGCGCGTTCCAGTTATTTGAGAGTTAACCCTGGCTTCTAGGGGTGTAACGATTATAGTGACTGAATCGAAAAATCTATTTTAATGTGCAATGATCTACTATATCGATATGCAAAAGCATATCGTACCGTTTTGGCTTTGTATTGTATCGGTATCGTTTTACAACGCAGATAATCGGTATCGAATTGTTTTGCAGTGCAAATAATTGATTGTATGGAAACTAAGTATTTGTGCCTTGTATTTAGCAATTTTAAGAAGGAAAATTTAAAAAGAGGGGTTTAATTACTTTTCCATTCCATATAGCTACTCTTGGTCTATCGATACATGTGTGTAATCTCTGTGTTCATGTGAAGGTGCGGGCTTGTCCATGTGTTGAAATATAATGTCCATGTATTTGCTAGAGAATCATAGTGTTTACTTATTTATATCCATAATAATATATTTTTCCCTTAAAAACATGCACTATTGACACGTTTCACACAGATTTAATTTCTTTGCTAAATAGTTACTATATCGATTTTAAATCATTGAATCGAATCGTATCGTATGAATGAACCAATATCGTCCATGTATCGTCAACCATATCGTATTGTGATGCGTATCGTTGTTAAAATCATTACACCCCTACTGGCTTCCAATTTAGGGCATGTCATTATAGCCTCCCCCCCCCCCAAAAAAAAGAAAGGTTTTCAAAATAAATTCAACATGTTCAAACATTACAGACAGCAAAAATTGGCAATCTATCAGATCTACTTTCGCTATTCGTCATGAGATAAAGTATAGTGCTTCGAAATCAAAAACAATTTAACAGCTCTACTACAACAGTGAAACAGATCGACAATAAATGGTGTGCATTTTAACTTCCCTTATTAAATACTTGTGGAGCGCGTCGTAGCCAGTATTACAACCATTTTGATTTGGCATATTTATTTACTGTATGATGCTGAGCAGTGCCTGAAGAAGTCAAGTTCCCTGGGTGAAAAAGGGTGGTGAGATGCATATGACTATAGGGAAAAGTTCATTGAGTTGGCTGGCTATTCCAGAATGCAGAAACATGCTGTAACTGTCAGGTGTGAAGCCATTCTGCCAGGCACTGAAGCATTAAAAATGTGCTGTGCGTGACAAAAAAAGTCGAACGACTGTGGATCATAAAGTGCTTTTTAATAGGGGCAGTCTGATGACTTTCCATACAGCACTGAATAATACGTACTGTAAAGCACAAACCCTGCATGCCATGCTCTGCCATTCTCAGTCACCAGCTGAGCAGTGCTCTGAGCTAAATCGCAGGAATTAAAATCGCGCCACCTTCCCACTCTGGGATATCCCGGCTGTAAAAAATGATTGATGCCGTTCATTAAGAGGGATAATACAACGTACACTGTAAAAAAAAGAAAATCATATTTGGAAGCCAGACATTGTTGAGAAGTGTTCCAAAGCTGAGGTCAATCACCCTTAAGCCATTCAGAACGGGTACACTGTATTGTGTATCATTATTTTATGTTTTAACTATTGAAAAATAGCAGATATACAAGCTCACAGCGCGGCACCGAGTGCCGCGCTGCGAGCTTGTAGATCTGCTATTTTTGAAAAATCGTGAAAATTAGAATTTTTACCCGATTCTATAAGTGTCTTTGAATCCTCCTAAAGTTTTTTGAAAAACCTATGTTTCTCTGTCAGTAATCTGGCTAGCCATCGTCAAAGAAAAGGTCCTTTTCACTTCAACTGGTGCTCAGTTATTCTGTTCTTAAGAGACTACTATGTCAGTGGTTCTCAAACCTTTTCATGTCAACGACCCCCAAACTGATATTTATTTGGCCACGGACCCCCATCTCAAAATATTTAGTTCCAGGGACCACCCAGAAGCAAAATTTGAGTTACAAAATGTTCGCTTTGAAAATACATATATTCAAAGATTTGCACACATTTTCACGACTTTTTCAAAAATAGCAGATCTACAAGCTCGCAGCGCGGCACTCGGTGCCGCGCTGTGAGCTTGTATATCTGCTATTTTTCACTGGTTAAAGCATTCAATAATTATAGGCCCTAAATGGGTTAATAAGAGTTTGTGGCTCATTGCGCGCTAATGACTGCAACCCAAACATGGCGGCATGGGGCCACATCAAAGATGACTCACTATGACCGGAGTCTGTGCTGCGGCATCGTGGCGCAGTCACAGCGAAACCCTAATGAGAAGAAAAGACGCCCCTAAACCAACGCTAAAACGGCGAAAGGCTTCAAGAGACTTAGCGTTTAACCTCCTCTCTCTGAGTATTATCTCCACCCCGGAGCAACTGTCAGCAGCAGAGGCGTCACAAGGGGGGGAAAAGTGGGACTGAGTTACTAGGGCCCACGGTGGAGGGGCCTTAATTATTTTATGCTTTAACTATTGAAAATAGCAGATATACAAGCTCACTGTGAGGTTGTAGATCTGCTATTTTTGAAAAGTCGTGACATTTTGTGCAAATCTTTGAATGGATTTTTTTTTTTTTTTTATATGTTTTTTATCCCATGGTTTTGCAACCCATTTTCTCACCCGGTGACTACCTAACCTGTAGTCCTGGTTTCTGCTCTCCCCCTGCCGCGCCAGGGGACATTGGGGAGAACCCGGCTGGCTAGGGGGAGGTAGTATAGAAACCAGACTACTGCATGTTTTTGTGTGAGGGCCTATGCCCAAGGAGACACGGGGAGAACATGCAAACTCACCACAGAAAGGCCCTATCGCCAACCCCACCTAGGGTGTGGGTGCTGATGACGCGGGTGGAGGAACACGCCCCCAGCGCCCACAGCTTCCCCCGGTGGGAATCGAACCCAGGACCTTCGAGCTGTGAGGCGAAGTGCTAACCACTGCACCACCGTAATGGATTTTTTAAGAGGATATTTGTAACTAAAATTACTGTCCCTTAAACTAAATATTTTGAGGTGGGGTCCGTGGCCAAACACATATCATTTTGGGGGTCCTTGACATGAAAAAGTGTGAGCACCACTGACATAGAAACATTGACATTAAAGGAAACGTCCGGGTTCAGTTTTCAAAACGGCGCCAAACGCAAGCAGCAGACGCCACTCTGTGGCATGCGACGCTAACCCTTTCCTCTAACGAAAACAATAATCCCTCCAACCCCCCATGCACCCCCGCAGTAAACAAACTAACTGAGCTCCTGTGCCTCTCCATTTGAATTGCTTCTGGGAAAACGCTTTGTTGTCTGTGTCATGTACGTATGAGTGTGTGTGTGTGTGTGTGTGCGTGTGCGTGTGCGTGTGCGTGTGCGTGTGTGTGTGTGTGTGTGTGTGTGTGTGTGGCTGGGTGTGGGGGAGTCGTCAGTGCGTCAGATGGTCAGACCCATCCACCCCCCACCTCTGGACACGCTGTCCCCCAGGACCCATCACAGTTTGACTTATTCAGCCCGGGTTGGGGAGAGGTGTCACCCCTGACCCCCTGCGCCTGCTGGCTCAGCCTTCAGCGCTGCCGGCGAGGAGGGAGGTGACCACCGGGACCACCAACCACAGACCGAGCGGCAGCCATGTTCGGATGCGACCAGCGGTTTTCCCGGCGAACCTAAGCGCAACGGTGGGGGCCGATGGGTAAGGAGGGTCGCGAGCTTATGAGAAACAACTAATAATTAAGACCTTAAAACCTGGTGAAAACAGTTGCGTGCATTAGTGCAAGATGAGGATAAAGGAAATCATTAAAATGGAAAACATTCAATTAACTTCTGAAAAGCCTACTAAGCCTTAAAACCTGGCGAAAACAGTTGCGTGCATTAGCGCGAGATTAGATGAGGATAAAGGAAATCATTAAATGGAAAACATTAAATTAACCTCTGAAAATGCTTCTAATCTAAGCCTACACTAATCTACTATAAAACTAGTAGAATTGCGATCTTGCCACACGTGACTAATTGTGGTTGTAAACAATAACACAGACAATATAAATCCTTATTAGTCTAGTAGTGGGAAGGGGTTATCAATCATCATGGCCCCAAATAACTTTTAAATATCTTACAACTGGCGACGAGTCTCTTACGAAATCGGCAAGAGTTCCTCTCAATACATAAAGCTATTTAACCTCTCCATCATCGGTAATAGTCAGTGGTGTGTGTTCCCCACAATCCCGCGCCCCCACTGATCAGGTTCCCCGGGAAAACCGCGGTCACCTCGCCTCTCGCTATGGCGGTCACCAATCAAGACGGATTCAGTTCACGGCGGGCGATCTGCTCTGTTGACCCCGAACAACACTTGAGACGACAGGGAGGTAACATGGCTGACTGAGGTGGCAAAATGAAAAAGTAGGCTATGAGGCCCTAAAAAGCTGTGTTACAAATTAAACACGACAGACTACAAATCTGATCACACGACGTGGTCCAAATAGCCTCCTAAACAGCGTTTCACTTGGATCTCACCGCATGAGATAATATGGAAATAATGGATATGAGCCCGCCACACTTAATAGCAGCCCCGAAGTCGTCTGGCAATAAGCTGCATACACAAATACCATTGGAGAATGGTCTGCTGTGCTAAAAGAGGCCGCCTGTGATGTTTATGGCACGCAGCATTAAAGCCGAGAAAAGGCACAGTGAGATTAATACAAAGCATGTGGTAATTGTGTCCAGCGGTGGTGTCTCACTCATGCAGGGGTGTCGCACCAACTTCTGGGCCCTGGGTACAAGGATTTCACTCACATTTTGTGCTTTAACTATTGAAAAATAGCAGATATACAAGCTCACCGCGCGGCACCGAGTGCCGCACAGCGAGCTTGTAGATCTGCTATTTTTTTAAACCTATGTTTCTATGTACGTGGTACTCAAACTTTTTCATGTGGAGGACCCCCAAAATAAATTATGGCCGGACCACCATCTCAAAATATTTAGTTCCAGGGACCCCCCAGAAGCAAAATTTGAGTTACAAATGTTCGCTTAAAAAATACATATATTCAAAGATTTGCACACATTTTCACAATCTACAAGCTCGCAGCGCGGCACTCGGTGCCACACTGTGAGCTTGTACAGTATATCTGCTATTCAATTTCAATAGCTAAAGTATAAAATAATGAAGGCCCCTCCACCTTGGGCCCTAGTAACTCAGTCCCACTCCCCCCCCCCTTGTGACACCCCTGCACTCATGTCTCGCGTATTCGTACACATGCCCTCGTTTCCCGTCTGAGAACGGGTGTGGGGTCTCGAAGCTTTGCAGCTCTGCTGCGATAAACGGTTAAGCCAACGATTCCACCAAAGCTCTTCACGTAACCGATCCCCAGCGCAGACGTTCACGCGAAATCTCCTGTGACCAGTGGGATTCAAGGGCCAATGTCGGGATCAAGTGAGTTCGAGGTGTTTGGGGGCATTCCGATTTTCTGCATGTCATTACAGGCGAACATTAATATTGTCAAAAATATAGGCAAACATTCGGCGAAAATAGCAGATTTTCAAGCTCACAAGGGGTTATGAGCTTACTGAATTTCCCCCTTGGGATAATAAAGGTATCTATCTTGTAGATTGGCTTTTTTCAGTGAAGAGATCTGATGTAGAGGGGAAAAAGAAAGGGGGGGAAACGTACAGACCCCTGGGGGATCCCAGTCAACGAAGTATAGGGTTTAAGTGGTTAAACTGCCAAGACGAGGCTAATGAGTTCAGAGGGGCTACCTCGGCCAGAGGGTTAAACGTAAGGCCAAAAGGTAAAGCCCAGGCCTCCACATGATCTTAATGGGGTAGAACAGAGCAACAGGAAAGAAAAGCCGATGTTACGCAGGAGCAACAGTGGCTATTTTGACATTTCAGTGAGGCAACAAGCCGACTTGTCGAGACTTTATGGACTGAGGTTTGATAAGCTGTTATTGTGAAAAGAGCGGCCCGCTGTGTTATGAGGGGAACAGTGCTCCTCAGAGGAGAGCAGCACACCGGGTTACGTTGAGAACCATTAATGTCTCCTATAAAAACTAGACAACGAGCTCGTTGAGCCCGCTGGCTTCGCGCTGACGCACAAGTTTAAGAGCCAGTGCATCTCTGTGTTTCTCAGTAGGGGTTCATGGACATGGCATCAAAGCTGTGACAATAATATGTATCAAATTCGCACAATCTTGAAGTAATAATTCTTTGTTTGTACATCCTAGTTCTGGTCTTTGTTAAAATAATTGAAAAAAATTACAATATTGAAATAAACATATTCAAATTCCATTTTGGAAAACAATGGGGAAAGAATTTTGCAACTCTTTGAATTTAGTCGGTGTACACAGTGTTCTGTCCAACCTGCAGTATCGCTTTGGAGCGGAGGTTGGGGGTTTTCTACTAGGGATCAACTACAGTATTGATTATTAAAACTTTCTAAGCCAAAAGCGGCTTTTACATTTTCACATTTTACTTTTTACATAATCACATGGCCAGAATAGCATTTATGCTATATTGTATTGAAGAGGTAGGGAAAGAAATACCTAGAAAATGTTTTATTATATTACTAATATCAATATACTTTTTAAATAATCAATTAATAGTTTGATTAAGCCATTCAATCCGGGAAAGTGTATTATGTCATTTTAGACTTTAGCTAAAAACATAATTGGTTTAGAACAGTGGTTCTCAAAATAGCAGATATACAAGCTCAAAGCTTGTACAAGCTTGTATTTTTGAAAATGTTTGAACAATATATATCGTCGTTGTCGGGTGAAAACCGTGTATGTCCAAAACCGTTCGTTTTGCATTATTAATTTTAAAAATTATTTAAACTAGTGAAAACAGCCGATCTACAAGCACACAAGGCCTCGCGTTGCGAGGCGTTGTGTGCTTGTAGATCGGCTGTTTTCACTACTTTTGTGCGACAGCCTTGTATGATGAAGCAGGGCTTTACTTTGCGAAAGAACGTACACATTTGAAACTTGGAGATACGAGGTTTCCGCCTGACAACGACGATATATATTTTTTAAACACAAATCTTCTCTTCTGGAGGTCGCTGGCACGAAACATTTTCCTTGGCACGAAAAAACGTTGAGATCTACCGATTTATAACGTGGACTGACCTCCGTCCTTGGAGCAGAGGTTGAGCAGGTTGTGCACCGTGTCCATCATCTCCTGCTGCTGCCGCTGCAGCGCCGTGCTGTTGCCCGTGGCGCGGCTCAGCTGCGTCTCCAGCTCGCGGATCACGCCGCTCTGCCGGCCCACCAGCGTCTGGAGGCTGCCCTTCTCCTCCCGCAGGGTCACCAGCTCCTCCCGGTGCCGCGTCTCCATCTCCAGCATCTTCTGCTCCAGGAGACTGGGAGGACAGACAATAAAGCAAAATAAAACAATGTTGGATGGCCCATTAAGACCTGAGGCTGATTCTACATATGCCTTCTAAATCAGTAGTTCAAGGTTTTTCAAAAGTAGCACATGTACAAGCTCGCAGCGCGGCATGAAGTGATGCGGTGTGAGCTTATAGAATGAAACATAGCAGATGCTTAAAGAATAAGAAATAGCATATCGTCGTTGTCGGGTGAGAATGTCCAAATCCGTTATCATTTTAAAAATGATTCAAACTAGTGAAAACAGCCGATCTACAAGCACACAACGCCTCGCACTGCAAGGCGTTGTGTGCTTGTAGATCTGCTGTTTTCACTACTTTTGTGCGACGGCCTTGTATGATGAAGGAGGGCTTTACTTTGCGAAAGAATGTACACATTTGAAACTTGGAGATACAAGGTTTCCATCCGACAACGACGATATACTGTATGTACTGTACACCTGTGAGCTTGTATGTCTGCAATTTTCGAACATTATTTTAGAATGCAAGGAGAGAGAATGAAAGGAAAGAGAGGATAAAGTACAGTAAGGAAAGAGAGGATAAAGTACAGTATCACCCGTATTGCTTCGAAGATCATCAAACGTCCCACACTTGCTAATATGAACAATAAGGCCATCACACGCTTAGCACTCTCAATAACAAATGACACTGATCATCCTCTGCATCGCTACTTCCACCTCTTGCCATCGGGGCGAAAATACAGAACCTTGAAGTGGCGCAAGGTTCGGTTTAGCAGGGGTTTTTGTCTCCCCGGCCATTGCTGCACTTAACAATCTCGCCCCCGTCGCTAAGAGGAGTTTTCTGTGTGTAGTGGGGTACTGATGATCTGTCTGTGTGATATGTTTGTGTTGTTACATGGTTTATGTGTTGTTTCTTTGTTTAAACAGACTGTGAAGACACAATTCCCTTCGGTGGCAATAAAGATCATTATTATTATTAAAGAGAGGACAAACAATAAAGCAAAAAATACAACAATGTTGGTTAGAGGAGGAATGGTGATTGAGAAATAGGAACACAACTCAAGCTTCGGAATTAATTTAACTCCGAGAGTGTACAAATGTAACCATAGGGTCCATTTGGTTACATGTTGTTCACTTTCTGAGTTACAAATGGATACATGAACACAGAGGAGTTTACTGGCAGACTGGACTTGTTTTCATATCCATTTGAAATTTCATGGAGGACTGATATTAGTGATGAATATGCGATTATTTAACTTGACATGTTTTTTTGCCCTGATGCCTGTAAGACACATAAGGAAATAAGATGAAACACTGTAGATGAAATCTATATAATCTATCACCTTTTACACACTGCTTTCCAACTATGGCCATGTGACGGTTACTGTGATCCAAAAGTGTAGCGACGGCCTTCATTCACATGTAGAAATTGTTTCTCTGCCAGTAAACGATATGGGAACAAAAACATGGGAGCCTAAAGTCTATACTAGCGTAGACATGCAAATGTTTATGTCGGCGAGCTTGGTTGCCATGTGCGACGCATACAAAATAAACACACTTGATCATATACTAAGCAGATTAGCATGAGATAGGGACTGACTCCTGACGGTACCCATGCTTTGCCATCGTCCAATCCTATGACAGGCTGACACCAAGCTCATTAACTAATGAAAATCATCTCTGCTTTCATTGGATTGGTAAAGGAAAATGGGAGAGGCAACACTTAAACCACTTGAATCTTTGTCAAAAATAGCCAATCTACAAACTCACTACGCGCCGCGTTGTGAGCTTGTAGATCAGCTACTCTACACAGGAGATTTTGTGTAGAGTGAATGAAACAAGTGCGCCAAGTATAGAGTTGCAACTCAACTCAACTCAACTCAACTCAACTCAACAGTTTCGCTGAGTTTAACTGGTTAAAAGACATAATAAAAATTCCTTTGTAATTGCTCAAGCGCAGGAAAATGTCCTTTTAGCAATCTATTTCCATAAGCCTGGGGAGTAACTCAACAACTGGAATCACTGGAGATTTCTTTGTCAAACAGCAGTGATTGCGAGGAATCTGTACGGCCGTGTTGATCTGCGGAGGGCAATTGGGACCGCTCTCTTTCAAACACAGCATCATCCCTTTGGTCCGATCATTTTAAAAGCATAACATTAGGTGGAGACGTTAGAATCTATCCAAAAGCCACATTATAATCATCTGTTTTGCAACAACCCATGAACCCAACATGGAAAACAGTGTTTCATGACGTGCACGAGACTGCTAATGATGATGACCCTTGTATTGTGCGCTCTTGCGTGTACAGCTTAACGATTTACTGGAAGGGTGGTCAACATATTGTATTTGGAAATCAAGGAGCTAGCAGGTGTTTTTGTTCATCTATTCCTGCTAAATAATGAGTGAGATGACGTTTGTGAGCGTTATTGATACCAATTCAAGTATCGTAGTAAACAGCAACAGCAGTAAGCATGAATCACAGGATAGGCACAGGTACAAGAATAGAGAGATAAGAATAAAGATAAAATAGTGTTAGGGTCGAATCCATCAATCATTTAGATCTGACCTGCTGAAATATCTTGCGCACATCACATAACGCATATTGAGCTCTTGCAATGCGTGACCTAAATACCACTAGGTTTAACTCTGTCAATAAAAATCACACCCAGTATGAAGTGAGCGGTGCCTTTGTCCCTGGTCCATTAATTTCCATTCCTATGTGTGTGTCGCCGACACATTTTTATGACTCACAGATAAATATAATTTTTTCCTTACTATTTTTTTCTTATTATTTCAAAAGATTAATGAAAAAAAGGGAAACTCTCAAATCTTCTAAAAATAAATATATAAATAATAAACCTTTTTCAAAATAACTATATGAAAATAAAAACTTTAAATGAGTAGTTTAGTGGAAATAACAGATGACACGTTGTGAGCTTGTAGATCAGCTATTTTCACTAGTTTGGGTCCCGGGCAAACGTCTAATTTCTCTTTTGGGTCTCAACCTAATAAGTTTGGGAACCACTGCGCTAGAGAGACACTCTGGAGCACAGCAGGCAACCATAGTGTCGCCAACACAGACCGGAGCTGGCCACGTCGAAGAAGTAGACAACCGTGCGTCATGCTGTAGCAGCATCACAACAGCTGTGCCAGCAAAGTCATGATGATGCTACAGTACCTCATCTTTGTATCTGCAAATTTGTCAAAGCTAAACAGAGTAGGGTATTAACCAAAAAGTCGACAAGTCGACTCAGTTGACTTCATTACACAAGTCGACTCCCACCAGGGAAAGTCGAAAGTTGAAAGAATTATAATAAAATAAAGTCAGCCCTAGGGCATTCACCAAATATTCGAATATTGGAATATTCGAATATCAAAGTCACTATTCGACGTTGTTCACCGAAGTCGAATATTCGCTTATTTAAAAAAAAAAAAATTATAGTTTTTTCCTTTAAAAAATATATAGTTTATAAAGCTTGGCCAGATAGGAAAAATGAGTTGTCAATGCCCCTGGTGGATGAATTTGTTAGTGCTCTATACCAGGGGTTCTCAAACCTTTTTAGGCTGTGACCCCCAAAATAAACATATTTGAACTGGGGACCCCCCCACCCTGACAAGCACTTGGAATTGTAGGTATTACATTTAATGTGACTCGGTTCGAGGCGTTGTGAGCATGTAGATAGGCTATTTTCACAATGTTCGCCTCTTGCTTACTTAATATTTGACCGTTTGGCCAGTCCTGTTGAATATTCGACTATTCGAATAGTTTGAGGTCGAATAATTCGAATACTAAAAATCACTATTCGTGAATGCCCTAGCGTGCGCTCTCCAGGCTGGACCGTGACTGCAGTCAGATAGTAGCCACTAGCCACTGACTTTATCCTGTTGGATCCAACATTATATAGTAATGAGGATTATTATTATTCAGTGATGCTGGTTGCAGTTGCATGTATCAAAACAAAAGCCTCGTAAAGGGAGAAAGGCTATTCTATGAAGCTATTCTATGAAGCCCAGAGGTAAGTCATTTTCGGGTTTAGCCCCACGTTCACGCCCCTCCCGCCGGTCACTGTCATCAAAAGATAAAAGTTGTTAATGCCCTAATACAGAGTAGGTGTTAGTTCGCATTTATGAATATTCTTTAATTTCTTTAGGGTTAGGTTTGGTTTGTATACAGCCCTTCGAGAATGTATTTTGTGAAATCGGGCTATAATAACATTTTACTTAACTTATTTATTGCTCATTTTGTATTGTGTGGGATGGGTTTATTAACAGCTTTGAGTATGTGAAAGCCCCGGCAGGTCATGGTTAAAGGAACAGTTCTGCAAACTATTGTAGGTGGCAGACTGAAGAGCATAAAGTATTTTGATATTGCCAGCTTGCAGAAGTTTATTTTGCATGTTTTATTTATTATTAAAGGTTTAGTGTTTCCATTTCATTTATGTAATCTTTGTAAAGGCAAGGCGCGATAAACAAGCATCTTCATTTTGAAATGAATCTGGAGTGCACATTCTGTTCTGCAAGTGTTTATTAAACTTCAGTTAGCCCAAGAATAGCCTCGGAAATCCAGACTTTTATTTTGGCGATAGGAAGAAAAATAATAGCCCAAGAATGACTCCCAGCCCCACGACACACATGTAAAGTGACTTTGAGTACTTAGAAAAGCGGAATATAAATTCTAGGTATTATTATTATTAGGGTACTGTAAAACAATATCAACACACACATAAAATATTTTCAATCCATCTATAAATGTAACTATTATGTACTAATGTATCTATTACCAGTGAATATAGGCAGCATTAATGCACATTGATTGCCAATGAAGATATGGATGGATATACATTATGTAGATTATCAACAGTATATGAGAATGACATATTTACAGTGTCAGCCGACCTTCAACAGCAGGTATCTGGATAATAATGTACCGGTTAGTTTAGTTGATCAAGACTTTTATCAAATCAAATAAATGAATATATTTACGGTCTATCAACACCTACTATAAGTCTGGAGTCTGGTAGCGTGATAGTTTGTTTGTTTACCCGTTCTTATCATGCAGCTTGCTGATCTCATTGGTCTGGACCATCAGTTCTTTCTCCAGCTTGTTGGTGGACAGGGAGTTCTCCAGCAGCTGGATCTCAAGCCTCGACGTTTGATTCAGAACCTGCAACAGAAAAGACACAGAACCATTCTCAACGTCCCACCTCTTACCATTATGTGGTAAATGGTCTTTAACTCATTCGCTGCCTTTTCAAAATGGCTGCCAAGTACCAGGATGCCACGTTCCTAAATGTCTAGTGCACAGATCAATTTTTAGAGCAACGATCGTGCACGCCCATGCCTAGATCATGCACCATATGTGTAGTACTCTTTCACAGCTTTCAAACAAAAACATCTGCTTGGAAATCCGTTCAGGCATTCATGAGATAGAAGCCTTCAAAGTCTTCAAATGTAAACAAAGATGGCTGCCATTTTGAAAGATGTGTTTGTTATGGGGCTAAACATGCAATTTTGCGATTGCGAGCATGCCTTTTTTTTAAACGGGAAAACTCGGGAAACTCGGGCCTTGGCATCCTGGGGGTACTGTAATAACTCGGGAAACTCGGGGCTTGGCAGTCAAGCTAATTCAGAGACATTATAACCAGTAAGACACCTAAGGGCGCAAAGCAAGGTCACGCAGGACGGAATTCACACAGGACGGAATACATTTCCGTCCTGACATCATCTGGGAATGCCCATATATAGACTTTTATTTTATTTTATCCTTTATTAATATATATCGGACCAGTTACCCATATATGGAGATCCCTGATACCCATATATGGAGATCCATGTATATGGAGATATGGGCATATTGGTTGGATCAGCGGTTCTACAATAAGATGTTGTTTCATACAACTGTACATTGTGAAAGTACAGTGACGGTAGGGGAAGCAGCTAAGAACATATAATCTGAGCTATCCGTGTGCAAAAGTTGGAGTGTGTAGAACCAGCCGTGTGTGGTGAGACCCTCTTCATGCTGACTCGGGACCCCATGGGTCTCTCTCTGCGTCAATTAGTAGTAGGGATTACTTTTAGTATTAGTATTACTTTTTGATATATCAGTAAGACTCCCTAATCGGGAGATAAGCGACCGTCACGTCGCATACACAAACTTTAGAAGGCAATCGTAGCCAGTCAGGAGGGAATATGGGAAATGGGGCAGAGCCATGTTGATGACATGACTTTAGAGATACCGTGTACCACTTTGCGTGATTTTAGGCCAAAATCTGTTGGAGCAGTGTCCAAAAAATCGGCCTGATGGTAGCACTAGAATTACGTTATGTTAACAGAAATAGACAAAAGATCGTTCTCTCTACTGTATATCTCTATAGACATACAGTCTCTCTATAAGCTGTGGTAATTCTGTCTCAGGTCTCACACATTTGATTCAAAAGCTGTCCCCAGACAGAAATACAGCCATAGGGTTTTCCTCACAGGCTTCCTGTGTGCTCCTAAGGTGCAACAGCGAAACCCTGCACAGGTCAAGCGTGCAAATAAATCACCAACTTCATCCTCAGAAAATAAAGAGCTCATTTTAGATAGAGCGTCTGCCCGACACATGGTAATACTCAGACGATATTCAGCTGTGTTTGGAAAAGGAATCATTTTAGCTCGGTAAACATGTCTCTTTATTGAGCATCAGCAAAAATGGCCCCCTGCGTGCTTTTGCCTCTGTCGCTTAAGTCCTCCCGGGCGTCCACAGAGAAGAAAAGAGGAAAACGCAGCCACATGACATGAAGCGAGGTTAGGTATTTTATATGGCTTCCATATTGTCTTTGGCCAGCTCTCCGTGACATGTTTGAGGCAGCTGAGAGTGAAATAGCAGGCTTAATGGTGCATGGTGGATCTTTTTAGTTTCTCTCTCTCTCTCTCTGTGTGTGTGTGTGTGTGTGTGTGTGTGTGTGTGTGTGTGTGTGTGTGTGTGTGTGTGTGTGTGTGTGTGTGTGTGTGTGTGTGTGTGTGTGTGTGTGTGTGTGTGTGTGTGTGTGAGAGAGAGAGAGAGAGAGAGAGAGAGAGAGAGAGAAAGAGAGAGTGAAAGAGTGCCCATAAAGGATGTTGTGTGCTTGTTTGTTTGTTTGAGATAGAGATAAAGAGAGATAGTGTGCGTGTGTACACGTGCTTGCGTGCGTGCGTGAGTTCACCAGGGATGTGCAGAGAAGAGAGGCAGGTGAAAATTTGCAAACCTCCAAGCTCACAACACATCACGCTGCAACACCTTGTGAGCTTGGAGGTCGGCTATTTTCGGTGCTTGATACCACACATAATCAATCAAGTGAATACTGGAGATACGGCATGGATTTCTACACATAAAGGGCAATTCTTTCAACATGAGATGCTACATTCAAGTTCAGGAGAGTTTGGACAAGGCAATGCTCTTGAATGTTGCCTTCAGGTATGGCATGGAAGGGGGCATTTGCATTTCTTTCACCATAGTAAAAACTGCATTTGTGGTCTGGAGATCAAGCCCCCTTTGATGTCTATGTGTGCACGTGCCTATGGTGTTCGCGCACGTATACATGTGTGCGTACAGTATGTGCGTTACCTGCGTCTCAACGTCGGTCAGCTTGCGTGTCTGCTCGGCGGTCTGGGACAGGAGGTTGGTGCCCATCTCCAGCATGGCTGCTGTGTGGTTGTGAACGGCACTCTGCTGCAGCTGCGCCATCTCTGCCTTCATGCTCTCTTTGATGTAGTTCTCAATCTGTCCAAGAAACAAAGACAATGTCACAAAACCAGCATAACGTTGTTTTGGGGGCTATTTTTTTTGTGGCTATTTTCACTAGTTTTGTGCGACAGTCTTGTATGATGAAGCATGGCTTTACCTTACGAAAAAAACATTTTCTGCCAGACAGTGACGATAAAATAGATCTTGTTTTCGCGGAAAATGCAAGCCGCCACTGCACTATATAACCACTAAAGCCCTGTACACTTTGTTGTATAGCGAAGCGATGCGCTGTGACCTTGTAGATCCGGTATTTTCATTATTTTTGTGTATAAAACTTTTAACATTTTTGTGGATTTCCACCTATAACAACAAGCCCAAAATAGGGATGCCAGGTTGAAAAAGGCAGCAAGTTACTTCAGATTGAAAGACTGTGTGCATGAAGACTTCTGATATATTCAAGGACGACCGATCCTGAATTGAGAAATCATGCAGCCAGAACAAAGTTGTTTCAGCTTCCAGGTTATTTTAGGTGACACGGTTTTAATGAGCACCATACTCTTTGATAGAGATACCCACATACTTTAACCACAACATGCCTTTGGTTACACATTTCCAAAAGATTCTTATCTGCAGCATCACTATGTCAAGGATTATCGAAGTGGCGCCAATCTTGTTCCCTTTAAAAAAAAGGATTATGCAAAACAAAGCCATTTGTTTCCATTGTTTGAGGCGCTCTCTCTCCCCCAAGTGAAGAGTGAGTCCAGTGAATGTAGTGTAGGTGGAACCAGATGTAGGCGGTTAGCTGGGGAAGGAAGAGGTACTGTGGAGATGAACAGATATTCACTGAGGCTTATCTTGAAAGAAGTCTTTCATCTTTATCTTAAGACCCCAGTCGATGACAAGACCGCGGAGAAGGTACAGTAGGACCGGATTGAGCTCTTCATATAGATTACAGTTCATGTCGAGCGCCCTGTTGTGTGCAGGCATTTACTTCAGCATCATACCGCAGAGACTCAGAACACAGGACTTTTCATTACTCTTTCAAAGTCACTGAGTGGACTTTATCTCTTCTATAATGCTCGCTCTATTTGACTTGGCTGAGGATGACACTAGCAGCGGCTTATTCGGAGGAATGCGTCATCTAGGCTCGGCCCGTTCCAAGCATCACAATGTCACGTGACGTCTGATGTCCTTACTCATGGCTGCAGGGGTGTCGTACGAAATTCTGGGCCCTGGGTACAAACAAGGATTCACTGCGGGCACGGGGCACCCCATGAATGTTCTTCATAGTTGAACATTTAGACTGGGAACGCATTATTACCCATTATTTTGTTGAAAATATATACATACAAGCTCACAGCTCGTAGAATTCTTTGAATATTTCAAATCCTTTTCAGTTTTTTTTTAAAAATGTTTCTATGTCAGTGGTGCTCAAACCTTTTCATGTAAAGTACCCCCAAAATGGCCACGGACCCCCATCTCAAAATATTTAGTTCCAGGGACCCCCCCAGAAGCAAAATTTGAGTTAAAAAATACATACATTCAAAGATTTGCACACATTTGCACGACTTTAAAAAAATAGCAGATCTACAAGCTCGCAGCGCGGCACTCGGTGCCGCGCTGTGAACTTGTATATCTACTATTTTTCAATAGCTTAAGTATAAAATAATTAAGGCCCCTCACAAATGGGCCCTAGTAACTCAGTCCCACTTTTCCCCCCCTTGGGATGCCCCTGCTTACTCAGCTGCCGTTCTCGCACACAGGAGAGACGTCACTAAACCAAGCTACGCTGCACTCACTGCTCTGGGAAGGAAAACATTTCTTTTTTTCCAAGGATGCTAAGAGAGACAGTGTTCGTTGACACCAAGAAACCCTTTCAGTCGTGTTTTTCTGTTGCTCTGAAGTTACAGATTGTTCTCATTATCACGTTGGGCTCGATGTCCTGAGATGCCCCCTGACGGCGCTGTCAAAGCCAGCACACACACCCCAACGCCTGTAGCGCTGAGGGACTGGACTTAGGCGACATGTAGCGTTTTTTATTAGTGTTTTCATTAAATAAAATCGGTTTTACATGCATGACTGTTTGAAACCTGAGGAGGCCCCGGTGAAGATACTACACACAAGCATACTTCCAAAGACAGAAAATGTAATAGAATTCAATTCAATTCAATTATTCATAGAGAGAAGAAAAAAAAAATGTTGCTGATACATGTGTCAACACACGTCAGAGTGTTTTATATCCTGGGGTCGGGTGGGGAGGTGTTAAATGTATGACAAGAGAGAGGTGTGGCGCAGGGGAAATATTTTGGCCTACTGTCAGGGAGACTAAGGTGGCTGTGGCTCAAGTGCAGTGGTTCTCAACCTTTTCAGGCAGCGACCCCAAAATAATCATATTTTATCAGGGGACCCCCCCACCCAGACGACTGACATTAAGAGTTGAGGCAACACATTTTGTATGACACGGTTCTATTGTGAAAATAGCAGATCTACATGTTGATCGTCTATTTTCACAATTTCTGCCTCTAATATTTCACAATTTGGCCAATGTTTAATTTGTCATTATAATTTGTCCTTAAACTGTCACTTTAGAAATGTGCAGATACCCTCTATACACTTCAACGTTGTGTTGGTTTGTTCACTGTTGAGTGAGAAAACAATGTTTCACATCAAGCTAATCATCTGGGGACCACCCAAAATAATTTGGGGGACCAGACCCACAGGTTGAGAACCACTGGCTTAGTGCGTGGAGAGGCTGTCTGGTAATCGGAAGGTCACGGGTTCGCCTCCCGGCCCGCCAAGCAATACGTCTCAAAGTGTCCCTGAGCGTCACACTCCGTCCTCCCCAAGCACTCATCATGACCATCTGAGCAGCCATCACCTCTGTGAAGCTGGAACAGAATGTCCCCCACGGGATCAATAATCCCTCCGCGTTTCATCTGGCTCGGCCCGGACACTGCAACAAGCACAAGGGCGGGAGGGCAATCTCTGTCGCAGGGGCGTCACAAAGGGGGGAAAAGTGGGACTGATCGAGTTACTAGGGCCTAAAGTGGAGGGGCCTTACTTATTTTATATTTTTAGCTATTGAAAAATAGCAGATCTACAAGCTCACTGCGAGCTTGTAGATCTGCTATTTTTGAAAAATCTTGAAAATTCGAATTTTGACCCGATTCTGTGTCTGTCTTTTGAATCCGTCTAAGATTTTTTTGAAAAAGCCATGTTTCTGTGTCAGCAATCTGGCTAGCCATCGTCAAAGAAAAGGTCAATTTCACTTAAATGGAGCTCAGTTAGTCTGTTCTTGAGAGACTACTATGTCAGTGGTGCTCAAACCTTTTCATGTGAAGGACCCTCACAATTATATATATTTGGCCACGGACCCCCCATATCAAAATATTTAGTTCCAGGGACCCCCCAGAAGCAAAATTTGAGTTACAAACGTTTGCTTTGAAAATACATATATTCAAAGATTTGCACACATTTTCATGACTTTTTCAAAAATAGCAGATCTACAAGCTCGCAGCGCGGCACCGAGTGCCACGCTGCGAGCTTGTATACCTGCTATTTTTCACTGGTTAAAGCATTCAATAATTCTAGGCCTAAATGGGTTAATAAGATCGGAATAGGGGATCAAGACAAAAGCCAATGATATTCAAATGTCCCTTCTGTGAACAAAGGCTTTCCGTTTACTAGCTTTCATGCTCCTGAGTCCTGACAAGTCTGAAGCTACATTTGCACAGCAGAGTAATGGAGCAGTAGATCAGCAGTAGTTTGATGGCTCTCCGTGCTTATTGGATTGCTTTCAATTCACATTTTATCCAAAGAAAAGTCCAGAGAAGGTACTTAACATTCCGTAACACAGCCGAGTGCGAAACACAACAGTAAATTAAACGACTGCTTGGCAAAGCAAACACATAACAACTTTTAATCAGATTATTAGCAATGAGTGACCGAAAGTACGATAATGGCCATGATATTTGTGCATGTTGAAACAGATTGTCACTCGCACAGTGAAGGAACTGTCGTGTTGCTTGCCTGTGTAAAGAATGGATGGATTTCAACATTTAAATCATCCCAGCGATTGAGAGAGAATAAAACAGAGCGGGGATGTAACAGCCATCAGTAAATGTCTTGCCAAGTGGAATAAGCTTTTGACTGTAATATCCTCTCTTGGCATCGACATTAAAGTGAAACGTGCCATTCTTTTAGGCCACATTTCAGATAGAATACAACTTCCCCAAACTATTAACTGCATCAGGCTGATATACTGTAAGTGTCACTTTCCACGAAACCTCCAAAGATCTAGCCTTCAAAATTGGGAAGGAAACGGGGGAGTCTGGAATCCGTATGGTCAGGAGAAGCATAGATGGATTGCCCTAGCTTATAATGACGTATAGATGTTTACAAAAGAGCTTGGTGCCCAGGGGATGGTGTGAGGAGTCAAAGCACATGGCTTCAGCCCTGGGTTCAAACCTGCTATTCTGATTGTGATCGGCTGAGTAAAATACTCAATAACACACACTTGGACCAAGTGTATCAGTATTATTGTCCCAACATCTCGTCTTCACCGTAACATTCCATGGATGTATTACCGTTTGCTATTTTGTGTTTCTTATGGCAAGATAAGAGACGTACTCCTTTTCGTCCTGGGTACAGTATGTGCACGTTTTTACGAGGCAGATATCGTGATGTGCCCCATTCAGTACCCTCTGTGCATTTGCAGAGCAACGTCCTTGTATGTGTTGGTACTAGAAATTGTTCTTGCAGTCAAAATTGTTTTTAAAAACAGTTTTAATTGGGATAATATCTATCTACAGTATGATTTTCAACAGTTTTAGAAAAGCAATAAGCCACACAAGGACGTTTACCATGATTTTAGAACAGCTAAGGATGTCGGAAGTGCTTCACTTAGCCACTTTAGATCTATACACCCGGCTTTAATAGCCAATCCATCCAACGTGTGGCGATATACTGTATATATATATATTTTTTTTGATTTTGTGCCCTTACAGGCACTTTTACTGAAGCTTGCAAACCTGCTAAGACCAATGTGTATAGTATATTACACTGTATGTGGTATGTGATACACTTCCCAACCTGGAAGTCACCTTGAGAGAGGGGAAAGTGAGGTGACAGAAAACGCCACGCCTGGGGCTGGGCTCATGGCCCGTCTCCCGGGGAATGTGGTTGACTCAAGGCTGGATCTGTTGGGGGCCATAAAACGGAAAGTACCAAGGAGAAACAAGATTACACAAACACGCCCAACACAAAAAGAAAAAGAAAGAAAACACTCGGGAAGCAGTAAAATAGCCTGTGTGGGTGTCAAGTTATTTGGAATGGTTTCTAAGCTGCACTTCGACATAACTGCTCCGCTTGAGCACTAAATGGAAGTATTGCAGGCAGCAAAAGCAAACAGTCTCTTTTCACTGCCAGGACTGGAGTATTTAAATGCATGTGGAGAACCATTTGAGTCAGTAGGGACCGGGATGGCGAAATAAATATGAGCGCATGATGTGTATGCTGAGGTTATGGTAGCCTCTCTCTCTTGAGGTACTGAGATTTGGAGGTCCTTGCGCCAAATACTGATTCTCTCTGACGTTTGACCAGGAGGCACGACGTTATAACCTAACCTGCTTCAGTTAACTTGACACTGGAACGAATGGATTTCAATAGGTAGTGCTGAATTTCACAAAATCTTCTTGACAAACGAAACAGCCCAAAAAGCTACGAGCCAATGAATCGCAACAAATCATATTTCTGTGAAAATACGGATATTTCCAGACCACGATGTTTGGTTAGTCTCCACACAGAGCCCACCAACCAGGGGTCAACCCAAATGGGTGGAGGTCATCCCAGCTTTAATCTTTGTACCCATGTGGTGTGTGTCATTACCAGTGCCACTGACAATAATGGAATATGTTACTAACTTAAAATAGGATTTGTGTCATGAACATGCCATGTTATCTTGACTTTGTTTTTCTTTTTTGCGGCTAATCTGGCGGCATTTGAAGATAAATGGCTTTCATTATGTAGTCGAAAGCTCGAGAATAGGAAAGGAATTAAAACGTTGGCACCACCAAATAAAATAAAAATACAACACAAAACTCCACCACACCATCATTCTGGAGGTGACAGAACCGATTTGTACCGAGAGACATTCCAAGGAGGTACAAATATGGCATTCTGGGCTACTTTTAGACCTGCAAAATATTGCCCCTGGGTTTACATAATCACCATTAGTAGAGTGAGAGTCACATAAAGAGAACTTTATGTTTCCCAAACTACTACTTGACAGGGAGGCATAAAGGTTTAAGGAGCTGTGTTTGGCCGAGGCGGGTTTCGGAGCAGACTGCCCACGGCTTCACTAATGACACTGCCTGACATCCTGACCCTTGCTCCGCACCGTGCAAGCAGGGGCGACGCAAGGGGGGGGGGGGGGGGGGGGAAGTGGGAC
This sequence comes from Nannobrachium achirus, assembly GCF_963921795.1. Taxonomy (NCBI): domain Eukaryota; kingdom Metazoa; phylum Chordata; class Actinopteri; order Myctophiformes; family Myctophidae; genus Nannobrachium; species Nannobrachium achirus. The sequence goes on from NC_137819.1 coordinate 27,699,727, forward strand.
TGAGTTACTAGGGCCCAAGGTGGAGGGCCCTTCATTATTTTAAAAATAGCAGATCTACAAGCTATACAAGCTTGTATATCTGCTATTTTTGAAAAGCCGTGAAAATGTGCGCACATCTTTGAATGTATGTATTTTTTAAGCGAACATTTGTAACTAAAATTTTGCTTCTGGGGGGTCCCTGGAACTAAATATTTTGAGATGAGGGTCCGTGGCCAAATACATATCATTTTGGGGGTCCTTCACATGAAAAGGTGTACCACTGACAGAAACGTAGGTTTTTCAAAAAACGTGCAAAATGTTTAAAAAATAGCAGATCTACAAGCTCGCAGCGTGGCACTCAGTGCCGCGCTGTGAGCTTGTACATCTGCTATTTTTCAATAGTCAAAGCACAAAATAACGTGTAATCCCAGACTAAATGGGTTAAACCCCCTCATGGGGGGCCCGCAGTGAATCCTTGTACCCAGGGCCCAGGATTTGGTGCGACACCCCTGCGTGCAAGGCCTTGTAAGGCCATTAAAAGGGCCCTGCGAATGCAACTATCGCCGCCGTGTTTTTACACTCAGCACTAATAGCATGTAGTGTCTTCTGTTTTCGTGCGGTTTATGACTTATGAGCCCTGGGCGGTACGTTGCAGCCAGCTGCTAATGATAAAACAATCAGCTTTTAGGCCGTCCGACCACATAATTAATAGGCTGTGTAACTTGAAAGACGCAGCGTGAGTGCATTTTAGAGCAGAGTAGGGGCTGTTTATCGGTGACAAAGACAAGTGTTCCAGCGAGCCGGTGCATTTATCCACAATGTACAGCCTTATATATCGTCGTTGTCGGGCGGAAACCGTGTATGTCCAAAACCGTTTGTTTTGCGTACACTACTGCGGCTATCGAGGAGACGCTTCCAAATTGTCCATAATTGGAACAGGATAATCCCAGCAGAAGCTATACTCCCCATAGATATCACTGTTACAGATTACTACTAGAGTGTTTACCACTTCTCTGACATTTCTCATTCAGAGCAATTTCCTTCCCCCAAAAGAGGTCTTGAACCTTTCTAAACAGCAGCAATGGGAGGTAGTGGTAGTACTGTGGTGGTGGTGGTGGTGGTGGTCAGGGGTGTCGCACCAAATTCTGGGCCCTGGGTACAAGGATTCACTGCGGGCCCCCCATGAATGCCCTTCATCGGGGGAGAGGGTTTAACGCCATTTAGACTGGGAACGCATTATTACGCATTATTTTGTGCTTTAACTATTGAAAAATAGTAGATATACAGCGAGCTTGTAGATCTGCTATTTTTGAAAATTCTTGAAAATGTGTGCAAGTTTTGAATATTTCAAATCCTTCTAAGGTTTTTTGAAAAACCTATGTTTCTACAGTATGTCAGTGGTGCTCAAACTTTTTCACGTGAAGGACCCCCAAAATGATAATTATGTATTTGGCCCCCATCTCAAAATATTTAGTTCCAGGGACCCCCCCAGAAGCAAGCTTAAAAAATACATATATTCAAAGATTTGCACACATTTTCACGACTTTTCAAAAATATTTTTTTCAATAGCTAAAGTATAAAATAATTAAGGCCCCTCCTCCACCTTGGGCCCTAGTAACTCAGTCCCACTTCCCCCCCCCTTGTGACGCACCCATGGCGGTGGTAATCAGAGAAAGAGAGAGAGAGAGAGAAAGAGAGAGAGAGAGAGAGAGAGAGAGAGAGAGAGCCACTGTGAGGGAGAGGAGCAAAACGGTGGGTCTGGAGTGTATGAAACATTTACTGTAAGAGCTCTGTCAGATCGCTGCTTATCTCTGCATGGGGGGGTGGGAGTGGGGAGTGGGGGGGTGGAGGTCTTGACTCTCAGCTCTGGGATGCTTCTCCTTGCGCTTTGGGCCTGGAACCATTTCAGACCACTTTAATGGACAACTTGCGGAGGGGCTATTACACCCCCATCAGCACCTAGTGGAGTAATCACACGCCACCTCGGGACCCGCGCCAGTGAATACACTTGCGCTTCCTTATCGGTGGCTGACAGTGAAGGGTGAATTTGATATGCCTCTCTGAGAACCTGGGCCCATTAATTCACCCCTGTTGGACTGAGGGAGGTCTTATAGCCTACAGTAACTCACTGTGCAGTAAAATCCTCAGTGTTTATTTAACTCGGAGTGGGTACAAATGAAATCGAATGGACCCTTACGGGTCTATTTGGTTTCACTTGTACAATCTTGGGTATGGGTAGATAGATAGATAGATACCTTTATTATCCCAAGGAGGAAAGAGGCAGCACAGCAGTTTAAGGTTACAAGTTACAAAGAAGTAAGAAAAGAAAAAAGTACTGTTGTGTACAGTAAAAGAAAAAAGAAAAAAAAGCAAGGCACAATAAAAAGAAGAATATAAACATAAAGTGTCCAAGAAACATTCAACGCTCTTAAGTGTCACATCACACACACATAGCGATACTCAACAACAACAATGCAGTGCCAAACAAAAGTGTACATACGGTAACAGTCAATGCTAGTCAGTGCAACACAAGTATCTCACCACCATGTCAACACAGCAATACTCAATTCTACCAACACAACCCAATAGTGCAGGGCCAAAAATAAGTGTCCATAGTCAGGGCAAATAAATCAAGAATAGAAAAGCAAGGAAGGGTGCCACAGCAAGACACCACAAGCAACCCTCCCTGGAAATGTACTTAGAGGTCAGAGTCAGTACAACTTTTGTTCCAGTTGAGTTAGGTAACAGTTGTCCTATCTAGGTTGTCCTAGGTTATCCTAGGACAATATGGGCCTATGGGTCCATATGCTTCCATGTGTACACTATAGGAGTTAAATTAACACAGACGATTTTACTGCTTGCGCTGTCCCCCCTTCAGAAGTCAACATTCCCGGCAAATGCAAGCACTTCCTGTCTTGTCAGCCACTGGCCTCTTTTCAGGTCCACATTGAAGCCTTGTACTGAGACAGACTCTGTCAGGACTAGGTGAGTGTAACAACAACTCAAGTCTGAGCCCTCAGTTGACCTCTGTCACCTTTGACACCGCGGCCGACTGCCAGGCGTTTACTCACGCGGTGCAGCGTCTCGTTCTCCTCTCAAACGGAACGAGAGAGAGTGATAAAGATGCAGTAAAGAGACAAAGAACAAATGATACAAAGATAGATCGAAGGCAGAGAGAGTGAGAGAGAGAGAGAGAGAGAGGGTGAGAGGCAACCTGAGTCTCTGTGTCTCTGCGAGCTAAAAAGGGAGTTTGGGTTAAAAAATTGAAAGTCAGTCCAAAATTGCTGGTTTGAACAGGGGTCCCAAACAAGTGAGGTGGGTGGTCTGACTCTGGGCTCCGCCTAGCACCTCACCGCTGTGAACGCGTCTGGTTGCTGTTGATTCCAGGACACCACTCAGCCATAGAGACTGACTGCCATCCTAAAAAACAACCTCATGGTGCGAGGAACCCACCATCCTCGCTCTCTCTCTCTTTCTTTTTTCCTTGCTGTCAGGATGCTGTTCTGTTGATTTCAATTCATTACGATTTGTTTGAGCATTTCCCAGGACATAATGAGCGTAGTGTACACAAACCTGAAACCAAAGCAACCATTTCTGTGTTACTCTTTGGGCAAATTGCAGCGTTTTTTAGAGCGAGGTGCCCAGAATCACTTGGCAGGCCTGGAAGCACAAGCCTTCCTGTCCATCAGAGGTTTTCTATCACAACATTTGGACAACGGTGAGCAAAGTGAAACAAAGTGAGAACTGTGCAGTAAACATTGTCAGCTCTTTGGTTTCCAAGAAGCCAGCGATGTTTCTACAATGCAAGAACTCTCAATACAAAGGCCTTCAAGTCAGTGTCCAATTAAGCATTATCATGTTTTAGGCCATCTCAATTTTGTCAAATACATGAACTATTTGCCTTCCAAATCATTATCCAATGCCAAGGAAGAGAATTTCTAAATAAGTGACAAAAATGAAAGCAATATGGAAAATGTGATGAAAAATTGTTGATTTACTGCAATGTTCAAATGATTAATGTGCTTCCTATGGCCCATTTACGTATGGATATAATGACACTGATTGATTTGCAAATAACGTTAGAGTACTGCAAATTATAATGACTTATTTTCAAGATACATTTCCACATTGCTAAATCATATTTTTGAAAACAATTTAAGAAAAATGTAGCTGAACTGAACAGATTTGAGATTTAAAAGTTTATAGGCCAAGGTCAAACATTGAGAATCTACGAAAAGCCTGAGAACAGAACAGGCTGGATATTCTACTGCCAGAATAATTTTTAGTTTCTTTCTTGGGAAATAAAAACTTCATTTTTTATTTTAGCTGTGTTCACATGAGAAAGAAAAAAAGAAACTTTTCAGATGTTAATTCCTCGCTTGTGAACTACCTTTCACTTTCCCTTTCATCTACTGTAATTCACCACCACTGGCCATTATATCAAGCTATTTCTAGCTGTTAGGACTTGTTAAATCAAGGTCTCTGACAGTGTTATGTCTACAAGACATGGATTCAATGGTTAAGTAAAAGCCTATATGTACTGCCGAGGAAGATGAATTGTGCAAAAAATTCTCTGAAAGCCTGTAAGATGTAAGATGAAAGTCAATTTATCAAGGAAGTCAAACGTGGTTAACAAAAGCGAATGGCTATTAATTTTTTGACATCCTGCTTTGAAAAGCATGAACTTGCTTGAAAAAAAAGGGAGGGATGGACTAAATGTTTTGTCCTTGAACTTCAGTTCTTCAGCTCTCCGAGTACATCCAAGAGAAATGTTTGCTTTTTTTGTATTTGGGTACTGTGATGCAGACGTTTGCTTATTATTACAATCGTGATTTTGGAAATGAATTTCCAGAGTTGGTCTAGACATGGCTATCCTCGGAGACAAGATTCCAGTGGCAGCATACCTTGATCGACTCTCTGATAACAAAGCGTTTTGAATGGCCGTTCCTCTTAAAAGGAAAAGAAGAAAAGGTGTGAGAAAAGGCCGGATAACGGTCACGGATAAAACCACCAAAGCAGCATATAATATATTTCAGTTATACTTTGATATCTTCTATAAATGTCCAAAAACAGGATCTGTACTAATTAGAGTGCGATAACCATGCTATAACATACATTTTCCTTTAATTCATCGTATATCCTCAAGCCGATGAGCTCTCACCAGGAATCAGACACGTGACTTCTATTCATGACTAACTGGAAACTGAGTTAATAACACGGTGCGGCAGAGATTGTGCATGGATGTATATTTTCACAAATCCTCCAGTTACCACACAGGCTCTTTTATGTCTACTGTCCCTAACGTCAAAGCGCGGGCCCTCAAATTACCCCAATTAATTACGAGCATCTGCAAGTATGGGAGAGGAAGTACTCGCATTCACCCAAGACCTGGGAATGCGGAACGAAACCCAAACATACAAACAAATGTTGGACCTGCTCATTTAGTCGGACCTCGGCTGCAAGGCTTTGTACTCGAGGACCTGCAGCGCAGCCACAGAGACTCAGGCCACGGTTGTTGTGACGCAAGTCTGCTTTATGGGAAACTTTCCTCTGCAATCCATCCGATGACGGCTTACTTATATCACATTCACTGGCACACAACCCACTGTACGTCAGCGTTCCCTATTCCACCAGCAAACAGCGATCACAGGGCTACAGCCTGTGGTCACATACTACGTACTGCACTGCATGCATGCAGTGTTTACATAGAAAACGTTTTGGAGATGGTGTTCCAACAATCAGACCAAATCCAACTGTCTTCTGCAGTGAAATAGTATTACAGATATAGACTGGAAAGAGGGGGGGATGTCAAGATGGGACTTGACAAGAGAAGCTGGTATGTTTTGCTCAGTGTTGAACCGTCTTCGGCAGGCTTTAGTTTTGCTCGGAAAAAGGAATCCCTCGTGGCACGAGCACCGCATCAATGTGTTCCAGCGCGGGTGCCAAGGGGCTCTATCTATCACGCAGGGTGCCCCTTCTAATCAGGATGAATGGGCATTTAATGACAGCAGTTGTTTCCTTCAATGTCACGTCCATGTTTATCCTCTATCCTAACATCCCATTAAGCGAGGGCTGCAGAGTTTATACACCGACCGTTGTAGTCGTCCAGTGTTACAATCACAAATCCCCACAGCACACTCCAACACATGCAGGCCTGCCACTGGAGCTCTCTGTCTGTCTGTTTCCCTCTCTCTCCATCTCTCTCTCCCTCTCTCTCCATCTCTCTCTCCCTCTCTCTCCCTCTCTCTCTCTCTCTCTCTGGTGGCATCTTTTTGCCACATCTCTCTCTTTCCCTCCATTCTCTTCTCCAGTCCGTGTCCGTCTGAGGTTTGCTAGCCGCCCATTACATCAGGTTCAGATTAAGCACCACGACTTCTGGCCTTGTGTCGCCCATTCCTCCTCTCTCTGTGTCGTCAGTAGTGGTGGCCGTGCCACCCAGAGCCATGCTTTATCTGGGACCAGGCAGGCTCTTTGAAGCCATAGTGTGGCACAGAGGGCGGTTAACATCCACCCGTCCGTCCGTCCGTCCGTCCGTCCGTCCGTCCGTCCGTCCGTCCGTCCGTCTGTCGTATATAAGCTACATACAGTATGTGTGCATGCATGCTCCCTATGTAGCTGTACAGTAGGTCCAGCTCTGTCCTTCTCCATGTATCTCTTGGACCTTGTGTGTCTGTTTGTATACAATACGCTTATATTTAACATCTGTCTGTACTGTATGTGTGCGCAGTGTTTCTGTTTGAGTGTGTGTGTGTGTGTGTGTGTGTGTGTGTGTGTGTACTGTATGTGTGCGCAGTGTTTCTGTTTGAGTGTGTGTGTGTGTGTGTGTGTGTGTGTACTGTATGTGTGCGCAGTGTTTCTGTTTGAGTGTGTGTGTGTGTGTGTGTGTGTGTGTGTGTGTGTGTGTGTGTGTGTGTGTGTGTGTGTGTGTGTGTGTGTGTGTTAATGTGTGTGTGTGTGTGTGTGTGTGTGTGTGTGTGTGTGTGTGTGTGTGTGTGTGTGTGTGTGTGTGTGTGTGTGTGTGTGTGTGTGTGTCGTGTGCGTGCGTATTGTGTCGGTCTGCTGCACGTGTCTGCATGTGTGTATGCGCGTGCATGCATGCATCTGTGCGTATTTCCCCGCAGTGAGAGGATGCATGCCAAGGCTAAATCCAATCCAAACAGATTGGAGCAGCAGGAAGAAGAGGTGCAGTAGCCCGGCTAGCTTCACCACATGGAATTGTTGCAGACTGACCTGACTGCTGCCTTGGACGGGGGTGGGGTTGATGTCGGATGATGCTCTTTTCAACTTTCCCTCACGGCAATGGTTCTCAACCTGTGGGTTCCCAAATTATTTTGGTGGGTCCCTAGATGACTAGCTTAATGTGAAACATTGTTTTCTCACTCAATAGTAAACAAACCAACATAAAGTTTAAGTGTATAGTGGTTATCTGCACATGTCTGAAGTGACAATTTAAGGACTTTTTAATACATCTAAAATGAGAAATTAAACATTGGACAAATTGTCAAATATTAGAGGATGAAAAACAAAATGTAATGCCTCAACTCTTAGTGCTCGTAAGGGTGGGGGGGTCCCCAGTTAAAATATGATTATTTTAGGAGTCACAGCCTGAAAAGGTTGAGAACCACTGCCTCATGGTACTTGTATGTCTGCTATCGGTCTCATGCCGGTATTAAGCCAGATATAGATTATTAGATTATTACACATATCGACTTTAATGAGACAGTAGTAAGATAAAGTCAACCCAGGTTTACCAATCCAATACGTAGCCTTGCTGTAGGACCGAGGCAGGCGAAGCTAAATAAAATATCAATTGCCTTGTAACGCCACTGAACTAAAAGAAACAGACCTGCGATTAGCTGTGGATCTCGAGTGGATAATTACAACATGCTCCCAAGCGCTAAAGGCTCCAAGTAATCTGGAGAATACAACCCCAGACAGATTGGACTCACGCTAAGAGCTCTGTGTTTCTGAAACGTCACTAAACGTCACAACAAGACAGAGTGGTGCAAGCCATCAAGCCATTCCTTGAACTGAGGAAGCGAGAGGAAGAGAAGGGGGGAGGCGGTTGAGAGACATCAGGAGGCAGAGGGAGGGAGAAAAGAGAGAGAGAGAAAGTCAAAGAGAGTGAAAGAGAGAGTGTATGTGAGAGTGTAAACACAGGGAGGACATCCCTGGCCTTTCATCTGTCTGGGTCTCTGTTTATTTTTGCTTTTCTTGGACTGAAGTGCACAAGAAGTGTGTGTACACACACAGTGACACGCAGGGGGGGGGGGGATCGAATGATCTAAACCAGTACACCTAAAGATGACCTGTAGAACCATTATCTCCTACCAACTGAAGGAAACATGGAGACATTTCCGTAGAGCTAGGACTCATAAAAACGTAACAAATGATTAATATCAATACAAACATATTCTAATGCATCGTATCGTGGAGATTTAATTTATCGTGGTATCGTCCTCCATCACACACTGGGATCAATTCACCTTTTATTTGCAGAGCTGCACATAAACCCTCTATAATTGGTAAAAGGTACTTATAATATACATACTTGATACAGTCTTTTTTTCACTCTATCAAATGTTCTTGCCAAAAAATAGCCGATCTAATCCATGATGATCTTTGGGAATGTGACTATCAAACCCAAGCAGGGATGTGTGATCATTTCCATGTCAATGGGGGGAATCTGACACGAAGCAAGCAGAATAATATTATATAGTGCTCACAAACGTAATAAAAGCTGTTGATGTTTCCACTATGATGTCTTCACCAAGAGGTTCTGAGGAAGACTTGACAGTCGAAATGTCAAAATGTGCTGGAATAAATCTGTGTTATGGAGGATTTAATGAAGTGCACAAGTCTTATTTTTCAGATTGATGTTTGAGTTTTTGGCCTCTGCACCTTAAACAATATTTGTGGTGTGTTGGGGTGTCTTTTGGACTGCATTAGAAACTGACACTATGCCGCTGCTACTCTGTAATGGTTTCAGCAGCTGTAGAAGGTAATACAAATCTATGGACTTATAGTGCTGTGATATGCTATGGATTAAAATATCTATGCAGAGTTTTGATTCCTCTACAGTGCCTCTTGGCCAGGTTCTCCAACGAACACAATTGGCTGGGTTTGCGGGTGGGTAACTGGCTGGAGAGGGAGGGCCCTCTCAAAAAGAAAAAAAGAAAAGAAAAAGAAAATATATATCGTCGTTGTCGGGTGGAAAACTTGTATGTCCAAAACCGTTTGTTTTGCATTTATCATTTTGAAAATGATTTAAACTAGTGAAAACAGCCGATCTACAAGCACACAACGCCTCGCACCGCGAGGCGTTGTGTGCTTGTAGATCTGCTGTTTTCACTACTTTTGTGCGACCGCCTTGTATGATGAAGCAGGGCTTTACTTTGCGAAAAAGTACAAATTTGAAACGTGGAGATACAAGGTTTCTGCCCGACAGTGACGATATATAGAGAGAGCGAGAGAAAGAGATACTGTATCTGTACCAAATGTGTACTGTATATTATTTTATAACCTATTTTAAACCCCAACCCAAAGCAGAGAAACTCTACAGCATGGTACAGCAGCATTCTCATTCCACTAGCGTGTCTTACAGCAGACACAGTTACATGTATTCCCGAACAAAAGCACAGTATATTCGTGCCTTGTGCTGCATCGTGTATGTTTTACGGTTACTGAAATGTCAAGAATTGAACATGGCGCTGGCCAGCGAAGACATAACACCATGGATCATTCAGGCCCTCAGAATGTATACATCATCATTCATAGTGAAGAGTCACTATGGAAGTGCTGTTTGACAGTAATGGAGAAAACGTGAGAACTTGTGCTGTGTCTAAAGTTCACGTCGGGACTGGGCTGGGTCTCCAGAAACAGATCTGCTCTGATCAACTGCAGCCCATCAGTTAACCTGAGGGTCTCCACATCCAAACACAGATGAACACAGACCCTCGTAATGGACTCATGTACAGGCACACACACACACATGCACGCACACACACACACAGACAAGACAGACACACAGACGGACACACGCAGACGCACACCTCCGTGTGCACAAACACAGACCTCTGAAGGATTAACCCCCTGCATCTCTGTGGTTTCACACGAACAGTGGGAGCCAGTAGTGACTAGGGGTGGGACGATATGAACATGTCATATCACGATTATTGTGACAAAAGAAATCGCGATTTACGATATTATCGCGATAATCAATATCCATTATGCTGGGGCGGAACATTTGCCAAAAAAATAGCAGATCTACAAGCTCACAACTTGTAGATTGTAGATGTGAGCTCGTAGATCGCCTTTTTTTGGCAAAGACATTTGATAGAGAGTGAAAAAAAGACTGTATCAAGTATAAGTACCTTTTAACAATTATAGAGGGTTTAAGTGGTAAAAGGTGAATTGATCCCAGTGTATGATGGAGGACGATACCACGATAAATTCAATCCCCACGATACGATTATCGTGGGTGTTTTTTTATCACAATAAAAACGATAATATCGCTTATCATTCCATCCCTAGTAGTGACTCCACACAATCAGAGAGCACATCCACCGACCCACCCACCCACCCACCCACCCACCCATCCACCCATCCACCCATCCATCCATGCATGCAGCAGATACAGGAGGAGCGGGAGCTCCTGCTCATTCCTTGTAAGGCGCTCACCACTCACTCCACTTGTTATTTCAAAGTGATATTCGAGAGTGGGACCATAAAGACCTGCTGTTATTAGATGTCATCTCTGTGAATCTGCTGTTGGCCTGAAGGTGTCTGCTATGTGTCTCCCGTGGCTGGAGTTCTCTGCTATTAAATCTCTGTTCGCATCACATTTCCTCAGACGCTCCTCTCCTCCGTGTCCTCTTGCCGTTGCTTGTGTGAACATTTTGACTGGATTTTGTCCAGACTGTGTAGAATTCCCGGCAAAACGTGATCCCGGCCTTTTAGAGATGCGGTCTGGCTCGGTGGAGAACAATACAGGAAGAATCACACGTTTTAGGCATCCAGAACTGCCAGTTATTGTGATACACCCTTTCCTGTGGGAGCAGATAATGGCTGTAGCATCCAGTGTGCTCCAATAAATTACAAGTAGCATTTATTCAAAAAGGTCTCTATCACGTCTAAAACAATAGGCGGGCCGCTCACTGTGCACTGGAGATGACATTTAGGCGGCTGCGTCAGCCAGAGCTGTCTACATCTCCATGCCTTTAGTGATTCAGTGTAGCAACGGCAACAGGTGGGTGTGGGGGTTTTGCAGATAACACACAACAACAGTGTGGACACAATGCATGGTGCACCCTTACAGGTAAATTTTTTACACTTTAAACGTTAAATGAACTCCATGAGATTGCACTGTATAAAACACGTCTTATTTCATTTATAAAAAGCACATAGACACAAGCCAAAGCACCCACGCTGTAAATAAAGAAATAAAAGAATGTTCCCTAATTTAACTTTCTGAATAAGTAATTGTAATGATATTATGTGTGTGTGTGTGCGCGCGTGTGCGTGCGTACAGCATGTGTGCATGTGCGTTTGCGCGTGTGTGTGACTGCAACCGAGGGTTAGATATAGATCCAAAAGACTACAGTGGCTCTGTGCAGTATACTTAAATATGGATTGATCTTTGACTTGCATGTGAAGCAGTGTGGGCTAATATTTTATGGGAGGGTAAACGATGGCAGGGGGTTCAGCTGCCGGACAATTATCCCCATCTCTGCCTGGGATCTACAGTCAGCGGTGCCAGCTCCAGCCTTGGTATTGTTTGGAATGTGAGAAGGCTGGCCCGGGTCCCAGACAAGACAAACTCCACTCTGGACAGGGTTAAGACAGCCTCCAGAGCTGTGTGTGTGTGTGTGTGTGTGTGTGTGTGTGTGTGTGTGTGTGTGTGTGTGTGTGTGTGTGTGTGTGTGTGTGTGTGTGTGTGTGTGTGTGTGTGTTCCTGTTAGTGTGAGCATTTGGGGTTTGTGTGCATAAATGTACAGCATACAGTACTGTATGTGTATATATCTGTAATGTATGTATATCTGTGTAAGAATGTGTGTAAGAATGTGTGTGTGTGTGTGTGTGTGTGTGTGTGTGTGTGTGTGTGCGTGTGTGCGTGCGTGCGTGTGTGTGCAGAGGCGTCAATTGGGTACGGCAAGGTATGGCAGGCAGCTGCCAAACCTTGGCTACAGGGAAAAAAATAAAATGCACTTCTTAAAATAAATTCATCATGCCTGTTGCTTAAGGTATGGCAACATGACTGGTGTCTTGCACGCGCGCCTTCGTGCGCGTGCAAGACACCAGTCATGTTGCCATACCTTAGCTTTTGCCGAACTGACGCCACTGTGTTTGTGTGTGTGTGGGTGTAGTACGTGCATGTGTGGAGGTTGAACAAGCACCACTGATCACAGAGTTAAACCGCCAAAACCAAGGACCGCAACCACGTCCCATTCGAGAGCATCAACCACCCACAGGACAGAGACGGCTCTCTCCATTCAAAAAGCCCATAAAACGTGTGGGTTTGACACTGCAGGTTAATCCATCACGAGATATGAACTGCAGAAAAAACAGCTCTCTCCCCTCAACTCTAACCCGCACCGACAGAAGAAACACTAAATAAATAACTGAGGTCATTCCTGGATGGGACATCAAGGCTTAGAGCACAACTGGCTCACGTCCCAAACGGCGGCGCGAGAACAAAACAAGAGCAACAGAACTGACTATTAGTCATTAAATTCATTCAGTCATTCTAGCCGACGCTATACGCGGGTTCAAACTGTTTTATCTGTCACCCAATATCTCTAGCTCTTTGCATATCTTCCTTTTTTCACCTTTAGTCACTTCCTCTCTCATCTGTTTTCTCGCTATACTACGTGGGCTGATTTTACAGCTCATTATTTATCATCTCATGGTCCACCGATTCAAAGTGAATCTTTCATCCCTGCTGATTGCGATGGGTTTTTTCATCCCTAACAATGGGAATAAGAGGAAGATGAAGAGGATCCAACTGCAGATGAGGTTGAAATGACTGCGTATTTTTGGAACCTCAAGCTCTCCAGTCCTGACTGGACCACCGCTTACAATGCAATAGGGATGGGACGATAATCGTTGTCGTGGTAAAAACATAATCGTATCGTGGAGGTTTAAATCTACTCTGTCATGCACTGGGATCAATTCACCTCTTATTTGCCGAGCTGCATATCCGGTACCATTTAAACCCTTGATAATTGGTCAAACGGACCTGGAAATAACGTACTTGATACAGTCTTTTTTTCAGTCTCTACCGAATCCCTTTGCCAAAAAATAGCAGATCTACAAGCTCACATTGTGAGATTGTAGATCTGCACATTTTTTGTTCCACCCCAGGATAATGGATGTTGGGGATATTTTGATTATCGCGACAATATTGTAAATCGCAATTCCAGTGGTCCCATCCCTACAATGCAACATCTGTCAGAGTTAGGGGGGTGGGAGGTATAGGGGGTCAGTGTGTTGGCAGAATTCGGGGATGCCTCCTATTTGGAGAGGATTCAGATGGCATTTTGTGGGTGACACTAAATGTGTTAGATGTTACGCCTTTCATGTCTCATGAGGACAATATAAGGAGGATGTTGTCAGGATGGGACCTGTGACATGCTGATCACTGCAATGAAGACATGCTGTGTTACACGTAAAAGTCCGGTATTCAACATTTACTTGAGTGAAATTACAAAAGTAATTGCATCAAAATGTACTTAATTTTAAAGTACAAAATTAAAAGTACTCATTAGGCAAAATGTCCCATTTCACACGTTTTCAAATACATAAAATGTATAAGAACATTTTGAAAAATAGCTAATCTACAAGCTCACAATGCGTTGCATCGTGATGCATTGTGAGCTTGTTGATTGCCTATTTTAAAATGGCCGAAATGTATATACAGTAGGACTGAAGTAGTTAATGTATGTTTTGTAAATATAATAAGTAACTATTAACTAGTTTTCAAATAATTGTAGTGGAGTAAAAGTACAATATTTGCCTATGAGATGTAGTGGAGTAGTTGTATTGTATGTGTATTGAAAATTGGAAATACTAAAAGTAGGCCTACCTCAAAATTGTGCTTAAGTACAGTACTTGAGTAAATGTACTTTACTTCACAACACCGCCGAAGATGACATAAAAAGCTTAACATAGTAATTCCCTCTTTCTCCCCCTCTCTCCCACTCCACACCAAAAACAGAAAAAGAACGCATGTATGTTTTCTCTGTGATAGCTGTTCCTGGAAGGGAAACAGCTGTAAGACTTTTAGCGGCGCGTTTCATATAAAAGACACAAAAAAAGACCCTCTGTGAGCCATCGAGGTGGAATCCTTTTCTGGAGAGTGGTGACACTTCATTCAAATTTATCTATCAACAAATATCGTGTTTTGGTCTGCCTGACCTTGATTAAACCCCGATGCTACAGAGCTCTGAAGTATTGGAGCAATATGAGTAACAGCAGATTACGAAAGACTAATGTTTATCGACTGTTCTGCTTATCGAGAACGATTATAAAACCAAAATACAAGGGAGATAAGGCTGGCTTCTATGGCCGAAAATAATTTCAAACTCGGTCATGATTAGTTGCAGTAGACTGTGATAACACCATTACTGGCTCACTAACTGTGCAACCCTCTTTGACTGTATTGTGTAGTATTTCACAATGCCCGAGCAGCACTTGCAGTACTATCTCATATTTGGGTCATAATCACTCACCCATAGCACAGAGAGGCAGTGCCAGAGATATAGCCCCGAACCCCTTTTGGCAACACTACAAGCTGTAACTTACAGTACAGCACACACACACAGTCCTAATGACTTCCACTTGCCTGCCCAGAACAATATTATTTATGCTCATTCCATTTAAAGGCAATGGTCTTGCTTTAGCTTATACTGTATACAAGGAAATATTTGAATGCCACTGTGGCCTAAAATACCCAAACATCAATTCCAACGGTGTAAAATAATGGTAAAGAAGTCGGCTTCACCTGAGTGACATACTGCAGAACCCCATCATTTATAACAGCCACGGTAACCAAATGAAGAAAAATTAGAACCATTCCAGAAGTGAATATACTCGGGGGCACAACAAAACAAAAATCCATCACAGGAAATTCTCAAGTTATTCCACGGATTCAATTGTGTGTGCCAAGATGCAAAGCAAGTGAAATTGTTTTCGGGTGAGACGTTATATAAGCCTCGCCTCGCACACCTAGCCAAATACAAAAATAACCTCACAATTAAAGCAAAATAGATCACGTTCAAAGTACAGCACACAGCAGACAACGAGTCAGTACGAGAAGTGGAACCACATGCATGCAAATGCCACTCAGTAATGGAAACTCAAGGGACTTGAGCGAGAACAAAATTGCCAGAAATTTACTTTGTCATTCATTGAATCTCATTACAGTGCCTTATATTGCTAAGTGCACCTTTCTGCCCAATATCAAAGCTTCCAGAGTAGAGGGGGCCAACGACCGCACTGAAATATGACTTCTGGGAGAGAGGGGGAAAAAGTAGAGTTCAAAACAAAGTGAGCTGCCATATCGACTGTGACAAAAATACTAAATGCCCCCTTTCCTGAAAATCAAGAACACTGACAAACAATGGGCTCTTTTTCACATCCACGTGGAAATGCTACGGCTTTGCTGTAATGTATTTCCTTATTCCCTTGACATGCTTAACAGAAAGCTCTGTTTCCCCTTCACTTCGATGCTAGGTGTAACTAAGGCACACACAAAAAAAATGATTTTCTGGAAACTGTTAATGTAAGCAGCCTTCAGCCATAGATATATCCATGGTTTCACTTGTAGGCCTACAAATTATGGGGCTTAGTATTTTTTTGTTATTCAGCCGAGTATCCCCTAGCTTCTCTGCATCATCTGATTGTTGGTTTTAGGCTGTGTTATCAGTTAAAACAAACTCTGATAGAGGAAGTCTCGCCTAAAATAGCTCGGTCTCTCCTTGGCTCCCTGAACATGCTGTGTGGCCCTCTGAAATCACTCAGCACAGTAAACGTATGCTCTGTCTCATTTGATATATTTTATTGGGACGATGGCAATTAAAAGGCGGTTTTGTTTCAATTGGAAGCATACAGTAGGTACCTTGATTTGGCAAGAATTCACAGTAACATCAAGTGGTTCCTTCGCTGGCCTTGTGAAACAGCCCATAAAGCTGTGCTTTAAAGGAGTAGTTCACCCCCAAAATGACTTTTTTTTTATTGATTACTTATGCCAATATTTTTAGTTTTTTGTCGCATTCCTAAGACAGCAATTTGATTACAATACATTTACCCCCATTGATTCCAGATGGGGACCCAAATGCATTCGGGTCCCCATCCAGAATCAATGTGGGTAAATTTACAATAATATTTTTTTTGTCTTAGGAGTGCGACAATTACAAAAAAATATCCATGGCATGAGTAATCAATAGAAAAAAAGTCATTTTGGGGGTGAACTACTCCTTTAATTTGAACTTCCTTCGCCTCAGCTTTAGCTTCTTCCAAATTAAATTACACTATGAATAAAAACAAAAGCTGTTGTTCATAAATTAATTCATGAATCTGTTGACGCAAGAGACTTGATTCGCGCCAGGTGCGTGAGAGGCCTGATTACCATGCAGAGCCACAATCTGTGGCTCAATTCATGTCACCTTTTGGACAAAGCAAGTACCTGACAACCTAAAGTTTAGCGAGTGAAATTTCTTTGCAAATGCGAGACAGCCATTTTCACCCTTTATTTTTAGGAATCAAGGAAACGCAGACACACAGTAGGACAGGATTTATACCATGTAACAGACATTAAAAGTGAAATGCAAAGTACTGAAAATGAGCAAGGAAATGGGGGATGGAAGGATGGAGAGCGTAGTTCGTTGGGTAAATCCCTGTGTGTTTATTTTGTATCAGTACAGTCACGTTAAGTTAGAGGCAGAACAATGGGAATTTCACAGGGATAAGACCAGGGACGTGCAGAGAATGCTAGAGAGGCAGGGGCTGAGATTTCTAAAATGGGATTTTGGTGGAAAATATTGAAAATATTAAACGGACCTCCAAGCGTTATTTTGAACACTGAACTAAGCATAATCAAGTCAATACTGGAGATGTGACTTACAGCATGGATTTCTACACAGAGAGGGAAATTCCTTCAACATAAGATGGTGCATTCAAGTTCAGGAGAGTTTGGACAAGGCAATTAGTCAGTAGCTATGCCCCTCCCAAAAAGCTTTTGTCCAATGCTAGCTTAGAATAACTTCCTGCTTGCCAAGGTTTGCCTTGGCAACAGCCATGGCAAGCTGCCGGTTGCTAAGCTAGCATTGGACAAAAGCTTTTAGGGGAGGGGCATAGCTACTGGCTAATTGTCTTGAATGCTGCCTTCAGGTATGGCATGGAAAGAGGGCATTTTCATTTCTTTCACCATAGTAAAAACTGCATTCATGGTCTGTAGAGGGCACTTTTTACAGACGCATAGAAAGTGCAGGGGCTCAAGTCCCCTTTGATGTCTGTGTGTGTGCACGTGCCTGGATAAGACAGCGCCGATAACTTCTTTCACTTTTCTCCTCCTGCTCAACAGCCGTTTGGCACAAGCCTTCGTTCCCAAGAAACACTGTTCTCAGCCACTCTCTACTGTCTCCACCACAAGGGAAATATGAAGATCTATTACTTTTACTCTTGTGTGCAGAAACACTATTTGGCTTGGAGACTTGGAATCGTCTGCCAAAGTCTGCATTGTCCTTGAAATATTGGAGACGTACACTGTTAGAAGGGTATATACAGTATGTGCAGCATGGAGTAGATGTGCAGTACATACTGTATGAGTCGCAAGCCTCGTATCGTAGTGCTCAATCTTGCATGCAAATCCTTTGAGTAGCCTTTTCTTTAACCCATTTAGAACGGGTACACATTATTGTGTATCATTATTTTATGCTTTAACTATTGAAAAATAGCAGATATACAAGCTCACAGCAGCTGCGAGCTTGTAGATCTGCTATTTTTGAAAAATCGTGAAAAGGTCCTTTTCACTTAACTGGAGCTCAGTTAGTCTGTTCTTGAGAGACTACATGTCAGTGGTTCTCAAACGTTTTCATGTGAAGGACCCCGAAAATTATATTTTAGTAATTTGGCCACGGACCCCAATCTCAAAATATCTAGTTCCAGGGACCCCCCAGAAGCAAAATTTGAGTTACCTACGTTCGCTTTGAAAATACATATATTCAAAGATTTGCACACATTTTCACGACTTTTTCAAAAATAGCAGATCTACAAGCTTGCAGCGCGGCACTCGGTGCCGCGCTGTGAGCTTGTATATCTGCTATTTTTCACTGGTTAAAGCATTCAATAATTCTAGGCCTAATTAATTATCCTGCAAAAGTAAAACATCTTGTCCTCACCAACAAACCAACTGCACTATAACAAGGGCAAAGCTTGCAATTCCCTCCCTCAACTAAATTCTCCCCCCGAGATCAGAGGTGATCTTCTTCGTCCAAGGCTCCACCGCATTGCAGGCCGGCCTGTGGAAGTAATCCTTGGACAAACAGAAGCCACCTTTGACTGAACAGGAATGTTATCAGGGACCATATACTCTTCCCTGGACCGAGGAAGGAAAGGTCGCAGACTGCTTTACCAACAGCTGTTTGCTGGGACTTTCTCTCCCTCACTCTCTCTACTCTCTGTTCTCCCTCTCTCCCTTTCCCTCTCTCTCTCCCTCTCTCTCTCTCTCTACCCCCCACAGTGGTCTGACCGGCCAGGCATGGGGGTGGGAGGTATCTGGTATGGTATCCTTTTGTGCATTTCTTTCATCAGGGCTGGCTGGAGCAACATTAAGGCCAGCTTTCCCCCTTAGACAAGCAGTCAAGGCTTACGTGATTAAGACAGATAGACCGGCCAAGACACTTAATCTTCTGTCCAATGAAAAATGTTAACTGCATCCTGATGTTCTCTCCACACTCGGTAATTAGGCTGAATTATCACTGTGTGTTTAAGACTGCCCTCTGAAATGCCTTTACCTATTCCCTTCTGGTGCTGATGTGTTGTCCACTTGTTATAAAGGCTAATGGTGTATAATATTTCTCCATTATTGCTGGGAGATGCACCAACGATGCACCGCATGGACAAGGAAAACTCAGCAACATTGTTCAGTAATCATTGTGAAACGTAAGGCTTGGATCCAATGTGAGTTAGTTCTATCAAGCAAATGAAAAGGGTCTGTGGTCCTGTGAAGGATGCCAAAGTGTCAGGAAAGAGGCATGATGATATTAATGGCGATGGCAGGCTCTTTCGCATGCTCCCATTTTTACGTCGGAGGGGAGGTTATTCTAGACGTCTCATTAGTCAAAAGCGTCAGTCTACCATCGCTGCCGTTCTGTTTTCATAGTATCACTTGGACTATCACAGATGGATGAGGTTCACTGAGCAAAGATAAAACCGGTGTTATTTCACCCTTGGCCTTGGTTGACACATGGACCACTATTGGGAGCTGTACAGACCGACGACTTTCCAAACTGTCGAATCACACCAAATTCCACTGAACTGTGTGCTGCGCAATGCCATCACTTAAAATATCACTGTAAAAATATTCATCGTAAATGGATCAATAAATGAGCCAGTGTATTGCAGGTAAAGTTCAATGAACATTTTCGACAGTGGCATATCATAAGTCTGGTTATTTACTTTATCTGTGCTATGATTCCTCACGGGTCCACAACTTACAGTATGCCACCTCTTAAACTTGAAACTTTGACCATTTAAAAAAAAACCTCAGCAGGAAATTCTGAGATAAACTCAATGATGTACAGTCCATTGAAAGGATGATAGAACACAGATACTGCCCCAGAAATTCCTCCTCTGCAATAATTCATTTGGATTCATACGTGGCTTGCATTTGAATTCCGTTTAACTATGTGAGAATCTGAACTTTTGTTAAGAGACTTAACGTCCCATATTGCTCAACCTAATTACAAACTCAATCAACCGTTGGTGGAAATATACTGTGACCAATGGCTGGTTATAATTGATGAGGAATGTCAATTTCCTCTAACATGAGGAGTGAAAAGTTTACACTCGCCCCCGCAGATGAAAAACGCTCACAAGGCACCGTAGTAGCGGTATAGCCCCAAACAGTTTTGAAAAGGGCACTCTGATTACTAATGAGCTGCAGAGCTCAGCCTGCTAACGGTTATTGACTATGTTCAGGTCAATTAATCCCACAATTCCACAGTAATCCATCAAATCCATCGGGCATTATGTGTGCATTTATTTGTGTCGTCTCAAGGCAACTTTTTTTTCCTTTTCCCCAGAGAAAAATAAACCATTATGTTTAAGCAATTAATCATAGATTGGAGACCCCTAATCTCATTTGAGAGAGACAATATTGTGGAAAGAACGGACCAGGAGAGCTGGTTATAGGCTATGGTGAAGTTTGAGGTTTGTTTATTTGATTCATGTATTCATTTCAGAGAGATAGTCTCCGCTCATTTCGGAGACGCCGAGTCTCAAAGCTTAGAAAAGCAATTCTGCTGCCAAGCTGTATCTGTGATGACCTCACAATTTCTTAAGTCATTAACATCACAGTAGAGCCATGGTTTAGTATAGTCAACACCTTGGTGGCTCCACAAACAAACACA
The DNA here is from genome assembly GCF_963921795.1 of Nannobrachium achirus. Classification (NCBI taxonomy): domain Eukaryota; kingdom Metazoa; phylum Chordata; class Actinopteri; order Myctophiformes; family Myctophidae; genus Nannobrachium; species Nannobrachium achirus. The sequence goes on from NC_137819.1 coordinate 27,720,336, forward strand.
TTTTTATTATTCATCAGCAGAAATAAACTGCCCTATTATGGAGTTGTTATTCGAAAACAAATTGCTTTAAAACATTTCTTTAAAACGAAAAAGGACCTGGGTACTCTACGTATTTGTGGAGCTGTCTTTGGACATACCGGTATACAATATGCAAACAATAGTATGTCATTCTGTTTCTGTGGTTTGATGTTCTCAAGCTATATTCACAAGTCTTTGACACGAGTAAATAAAGGGAGCATTTTCTCTCTCTCTCTCTCTTTCTTTTTTCCCCTTCTCTCTCTCTGTGTGTCTCTGGGGGCTCTCTCTGACTTCCTGCCATTAAAGAGACAGCCCACTGGAGAAAAGAGGGTGACTGACATATAACTACCACTGCTCTGACCGACGCTCTGTGGAACTCCACTGGACATCTGTGGAATCTAACTCTGGATTTGTACCGACAAAAGAGGATATAGAGTAAATATACATATGCTCAATGCAAGAAATTGAGCCAGAAGTCAAGAGAGACCAATGTCCAATGTCCCTATAGACACAGAGGCTCAGTATAGTCTGTATATACAGTTACATAACAACACAGCATTGTTAATATAAATTGTATATGGTTGTCTTGGTATTTCAGGCCACTGGATTATCAAAAGTGGATTTCTTGGCTAAGTTCACTACGATTCGGTGTCCTCATCAATGTGACTCGGTGTATCTTTTCCATGGAATATCATCAATATCCCTATAAGCCCTGATCGCTTGGGCCTTTTTTATTTTGTGACTTTAAAAAAAAGGCTTTGTAGAGCTAGGCCTGTATAGAAAAACATAAATCACAGAATCTGACACAGCAAACTCTGTCGAGCGATTGGGTGTGAGAACGTCATCCAGATAAAGCCAAGATATCTAGTGAAACCACAAACAAACGGCAACGCTCAACAAGACCACACACCCTCGGAGAAGCAGATGCTGCATCTCAATAAACGCACTTCGACCGTAGCACATCAAAGGACATAGGAAACTGACCCAGTCACACACGCACAAAAAGTTTGTCTGCACAAAAACTTAAACTGCAACATACTGTAATTTGAAATGACCGTACATGTTGTTATAGAGGAATTATAATATTAATAAATTCCAATAGCAAAATCAATGATGAACAAAAATAAGTTTGTTAAGTGAATCTTCACAAAAAGTGTTATTCATGTTATTCATTCATTCAAGTCCGGGGAAATGGATACAATACAACTGAACATTTAAACAATACAATAACAAACCAAAACATTACAAACTCTTATAAGATCACATAACCACCAAGCCTGTTTTAAAAAACAACGATCTGAAAACAGCGATCTACACGCTCCGGCTATTTTAGGTTCGGGGACACCTGCGCGCAAAGGAAAAGTTGTCACCTCAGGTGGTACGAGGTGACAGAGACCCCACCTTACCTTTTGCAGCCATTGAGTGTAGTTCTCCATGATGTGCTCCAGCTGTTGGATCCGCTGGCTGGGGAAGTCCGTCTGTTCCGGCGGCGGGGCGTCCCTCTGGAGAGCGTTGGCGTTGTGCTGGGTGCCGCCGGCGGCTTTCGCCTCCCGACAGTTCCCTCCTCCGCTGCCCTCTCCCTCAGGTAGGATGAATGTGTATGTACACTGGCCGTGCTGGATCTTATGGTACTGTCTTTTACTATTATTGCTCCCAGCATTATTACTACTACTACTACTACTACTGCTACTGCTGCTGCTGCCACTGCTGGTGCCTCCCGCACTGCCACCTGTGCTGCCCTGTCCCGTGCTGCTGCCGCCGCTCTCCGTCGCTCTCCTCTGCTCCCCTGCCCCACAGATCACCATGAGGGCTGCCAGCGAGAGCAAGTGGCAGGCCAGCCTGTGCCACAACATCATACCAGACCTTGGGTGAGAGAGCTGAAGCTGCAGGGAGGTGGAAAGTTCTGGTGAGTGTCTTCAAACTGCTGTCTGACGTTGGCGGTCGGTCGTTTTGCTGGTCACTGGTCAGGGATCATCAGGAATCGGTGAGGAACGACGTCCGTGCTTGTGCACGACCTCCAGAGGGGAAAGCGTCTGCAGGGCATAGTCACCGGCGTCTCTTTAATTCCCCCGGTCTGTCTGTCACTCACACAGACACACACTAACAAACTTGCAGGCATGTGTTGGCTCTGTGTAGTCTGTATGTCCACTCCAGAAGTCCTTCAGAAGTCCATCCTGGCAGTGAAAGTTGCCCCCACGTGCTATGACAGCTTGGTCCTATATAACAGAAGGTCTCGGTCATCCACCCGCAGTAGACATCATATCACATCCAGACACAGACTGTGTTTGTATTCGCCTTGTCAGTCTGTTTGATTAAATATCTAGAGCCTGGTGTGTGGGTCGTGTCGTCAGACCTCCCCTGGTCTTTCTCTCTCTCTCTCTCTCTTTGCCTTGACTTTCTCCTCTCTGCTCTGTGACTAAGCGCTTGGATAGAGTGGGAGACACGCTGTGAGTGAGGAACAGCTCTAAGCTTCCAGCACACTCTTGAGCCTGCCCCTCACAGAGCCTATGTAGAGGAATGTGCGTGTGTGTGTGTGTGTGTGTGTGTGTGTGTGTGTGTGTGTGTGTGTGTGTGTGTGTATGCGTGTGTGAGAGTGCGTACGTGTGTGTCCTAGGACGAGCGTGTGTGTGTTTCTGTGTGTGTGTGTGTGTGTGTGTGTGTGTGTGTGTGTGTGTGTGTGTGTGTGTGTGTGTGTGTGTAAGGCAGGCAGAGAGGGTCCCCGGCACACAGAGGATGTGCTCAGACTGTGAGGATCGGTTTACAGACGCTCTGAACCCAGCAGGCTTATGTGGTGGTTCTGTCCTTTTGTGCACGTCTGTTCATATATTTGTGTGCGTGCGTGTGTGTTGCGAGGCGAGCGAGTGTGCTGCATGTGCGCGCGCGTGCGTGTGTGTGTGTGTGTGTGTGTGTGTGTGTGTGTGTGAGAGAGAGAGAGAGCATGTGCATGGAATTAAGTACTCAATGTCATATACTTTCTTTCGCTTCTCTCAAGACACCTGTCTTGACTAAGAGTGTTTTCCCTCTTCATTAAAATAACAAGTATCGTGCGGCAGCATACAGTATTCCTCTCTCGTGCCCTGTCCTACTCTTGCATATACGCGCAGAGATAAATTCGAATTCCTCGGTCGATATGGAAATAAACGCCTGAGGCGTGTGGATCGGCGCACACGAGACAGGGACATGAAGAAACGTGCGTGCGGCGTATGGTTTATCTGTTCCTACATCCCCTGCTACTGGGCACAGCAGGAACTGCTGAGCTCTTATATAATGGCAGGGATTGCATTACAATCAGGAACTTTCAACACTAGAATTATTATTATTTTGGTTACATTGGCTGACATTTTCTGACCTTCAGGTAGTAGGCTACCACGTGTCAACCAGCAGTGGTCCCACCAGACCCCAGGATCCAAATGTCTCTGCAGAAGAGCAGGGAGGGAGACCAAATACAACCACAGTTGTGTTAGTTATATTGTATTAACACATGATGTGTTACCCTTTATTTACAAATGGGTACATACTGTATTGTAGCTTTACATCATCTGTATTCATTATCCCCTTGAAATGAGGGGACATACTGTACACTGACACCAATTTTATTTTTTCTAACTACCGTAAATCACCAATTAATCGCCCGGTGGCAAACTGCCGCCGGGTCCCATATATCCGCCCGGGGTCTGACCCCATTTTGCGCAATAAACGCCTGTTTCAAATAAGCGCAAGGTTCTTATAAGCGCCTGGGCCGTTATTTGCAATTAATATTATCCTTATTATGTTTTATGTAAGGGCCCGGGCTATTATTTGTTTGGTTGTTTGGTATTATTTGCTATTTATTTAACTTAACTGGTCATTTATGTTGCATGGCAGTGGTGCGCTGAAAACAGCAAATCTACAAGCTCACAGCAGTGCTGTGACAGCACGTTGCAACGCACCGCACTCGCTGTGCGTTGCTACGGGTCATATGTTGCATGACGGTCACGGTGGAGTGCGCCGAAAACAGCAAATCTACAAGCTCACAGCCCTGTGGACAGACACTTCTAAGCCAAATGTAGGCTATGGTGCCCAGCCCAGTGCTGCGCTACCATGACGTGCAGGACGCACTTTGATTGATTGATTGAAGGCTTTATTAGAAGTTTGCATAGGAAAATGTACAGATTCATGACGGTACAGTTCACTGGTACAAGGTCTACTAAAAGGAGATCCATGAAAAGACTAAGCTTATTTCAACAGGAAACCATTAAAGTATCTCATATAACATTGAATGACAGACAAACAGAACACAGTACTATGCAGTAGATATGTAAAGAAAAAAAGAAAACAGTAGGTCTATACAATCAGTAAGTACAGTATATACAATATATACAAGGAAGGGGCAGGTAACAGTAAGTCTAAACAATCAGTATGTACAGTATATACAAGGAAGGGGCAGGGAGGGTAGGGTTGGGCTAGGTTTTTACCAGTTGTGAACGGCTGCTGCCTGTAAGTGGTTTTTTAGGGCAATTTTAAAGGATGCTAGTGATCCACACTCCTTTATGGCCTTCGGTAAGGCATTCCACATTTTTGTGGTGTAGCAGAAGAACGAGTTCGACCCTTTCTTTGAGTTGACTCTGGGTTGAACGTGATCTGTGGCACTGCCTCTGGTGTTGTAATTATGGACATCCTTAACGTTTTTAAAGTATTTTGACAGGTACTTGGGTATCATAGTGGTGTAGTGTATCTTGTACACCAGGCCCATTGCAAGTTGCTGTACTCTGTCATCTACTCTGAGCCACCCCACTCTTAACTGGTGAGTAGCGGTGAGGTGAGTCTGATTGGGAAGGTTAAGCAGGACCCTAATTAGTTTATTTTGGGCTGTTTGGAGTTTAGTTTTTAGGGCTTGTGGGGCGTCACGATACCATACGTGGACTCCATAGTCAAAGAGGGGCTGGATTATTGCACCAGCTATGGTCTTCAGTGTGTTGAAGTTGACCATTGGGGCGATCCTCTGTAGGAAACGAGTTCGTTGGTTGATTTTTTGTATTACTTTTGAAGTCATCTTTTCGCTGGAAAGATTAGCTTCAAGGATACATCCTAAGTAGGAGATTTCGTTTTTTCGTGTTATGACCTTGTCACCCACTTTGATTGTGAAGTTCTCTACCTTTTTGAGGTTATGATTTGATCCAAAGAGGATGGACTCGGTTTTGCCCAGGTGAATTGATAATTTGTTGTCGTTAAGCCATGTGCAGATCTTACTCAGTTCAGAGTTAAGTGTCTTTTCAACCTGCAAGTGGTCCTTGCCCGAGACTAGGAGAGCCGAGTCATCCGCGAACAGGAACAGGTTGCAGTCGCAAGCAGATGCCATGTCGTTCACGTATATTAGGAACAACAGAGGTCCCAGTATGCTACCTTGGGGAACTCCACAGCTTACTGGGAGGGGGGGGGACAGGGTACCGTTAATCTCCACCACCTGTTCCCTCCCCACCAGGTAAGATTGCATCCAGCTCACTGCTGCGCTGTCAAGACCGATGGCTTTTAGTTTCTCAATCAGAATAGCATGATCCACGGTGTCAAATGCCTTCTGGAGGTCCATCATGACCATGCCACTATACTTGCCCTGATCCGCTTCGCGTTTGATTTGGTCAGTCAAATAGAGAAGGCATGTGTCAGTGGAATGGGATTTTCTGAATCCAGATTGGAACTCGTAAATCAGATTATTCTCATCGAGATATCTTGCAATCTGTTCGTAGACTATTTTCTCCATGACTTTGGATATGGAGCTAAGAATGGAAACGGGGCGGTAGTTTCCAGGGTCTAGTTTGCTACCTTTTTTATGCAGGGGGGTTACTTTTGCTAGTTTGAAGTCCTGGGGGACATGACCCTGTTCGATGGAAAGGTTAATTATGTGGGTAATGATTGGAGCAATGGTGGCGGCTGAATCTCTGAGAAATCTAGCTGGGATTTTATCAAGGCCAGTGGCCTTGTGTTGAGGTAGGGCGCTCAATTTTTTAAACACTTCATCAGTTGTCACTGTGGAAAGTTTAAAGCTGTCTTTACTGACGCCCAGTTTTTTGTAGAATGTATTAACAAATTCTTCACCATACCGCCCAGATGGGGCGACCAGTCTTTTGACCAGTGAACGGGCTGTGGTGGTAAAGGTTTTGTTAAAATGGGTAGCCACTTCACCTTTGTCAGAAATGAGAGCGGCGTCCGTTTTGATGTTTATGTTGTGGCATATGGTTTTTGATTTTAAGCCTAATTGGTTGTTAAGCAACTTCCATAGGTCTCGTGGGTTGTTTTTGTATTCATCGATTTTGTCGTCGATGTAGTTTTTTTTGGCGGATCTAACTAGGGCGGTTGTCTGGTTTCTAAGTCTCTTGCATTGAGCAGTAAGATGCTCAATGTGTTTTTTGAGGTCATGGTTGAATTTTTTCTTGAGCTTTTTGCAGCACTTTCGTTTTTCATCGTATTTTTTGTCTCTGAGTCTAGCTGATTCTGCAATGTCTGAGTTATACCATGGCTCTTGGCGGGCTTTAACCCTGGTGGTATTCAAGGGGGCCACGTCGTCTAGAGCATCGGTCAATTTGGTTTTAAAACCGCACCATGCTTCCTCGACATCTGTACACTGCAGCTCTGGGGAAAAGTCTACACCCGCGTCGGGGAACAGATTGTAAAGGACACCAAAAAAAGAGAGAGGAAAAAAAAGAAAAGGAGTCTGCTGCTCTCTGCGTACTGACCATCATTCATTACTGTCTAAAACGTTGCTACAATGCAAAGTTTGCGTGAGTATAGGCTACTTTAAACGTTGTGATGGAGAAAGACTGGCCAATATAAAGACCAGCTGGATCAGAATGACTCATTACCTACTGTTGCTGCCTCTTGTTATCCAGTCCGCATTTTGAAGAAGTAATCCATTATTTTGAGGTGCAAGGGGAATGCAGAAATCTTAATCATAATGCAATACCATAATGGTTTAATGTGAGGATGGAGCTGTTCAGTGGTCATGTCAGCGAGTCCAGTCCAGCACCAGCTGCTAGGACTTCTGCGCTAATTGGGTCGTTGACTCTTTGAACTTGACCTAGATGCGTCTTTGCTGGCATGCGGTAATAGATTATTTTGGAGAAAGATTCCCTTAGTATAAATATAGTATATATATATTTTTAAAAGGCTTTCATACACTCTTGATATTTTTTAAATGAGGTTTGGTCTAATAGATCGCAATGTGCTATTTTCTGGGTGTTCATAACAATTACAATTGTTTTTGGTGTCTACGGCAGGCAGTTTCAATGTTAATGACCATGGCCCGTGTACCCTTTGGAGCCGGTGTACAGTCATTGTACATGTCTCATAGTGACCATGGTGCGTGATCACTCGCTGGCTGCCTTTCGTGTACAATTCTGTGCCGACTATGTTTTATCAATGGGGGGCAGCAGAGAGCCATAGTCTAGCCTACTACTGCCTGGTTGGTTCCCAAAGTGTGGTTTGGGGACCCCGGGTTTCCAGGGGGTCCCTGGCTGGTTCCCAAAGTGTGGTTTGGGGACCCCCAGGGTTTCCATGGCTGGTTCACAACAGCCTAGTACATTCATGGCTCGTTCCCAAAGTGTGGTTTGGGGACCTCTGGGGGGACCTACAGGGTTTCAAAGGGGTCCTTGGCTGGTTCCCAAAGTGTGGTTCGGGGACCTCTCTGGGTCCCTGAGGGGTTTCTGGGGCCTTGGCCTCAGACTGCAGAGTCCGGGGACTACCGATCTGGGACCACCTCCAGGGACCCCTGGCGATATGACTGTGGACCTGGGATATGGCTTTGGAGAACCAGACGGGCCGCTGCTCCGCTCCTGTCTGACTTTGGGGCCTCGGCCTGGGACTGCAGAGTAGCCAGGGACCCCCTGGAGCTCCGGGGACCCCCGGGGACCACCGCCAAAAAGCTAAAAAATGACCAAATGATCCCCCCAAAGGGGCTGCTCACAGGGAATTCCCGGGGACCACGACTCCTGGTGCTCCGGAACGACGCACCAGGTCGCGCCCCTAGTGGAGGACCCCCCGCCACTGCAGCGCAAATAAAATGCTGTAACTCGATCTAGGAGCGACCGGGAGAGCTGGGGCCGGTACCCACGCGTCCGCCTCGGCGGCCCGGAGACGGCCGTTCGTAGGGACCCCCAGGGACCCCAACGCCACCGGGAAAAGAAATATGGAAAATACTCAATTAGCCGATCTACAAGCTATTGCTCCACTCCAAGGACCGAGGCCCGGGCGGGGAGGGGACCTCCGCTTCTCAGGAGGGTCTCCCGGGGGTAAAACGTATATATTACACTATAAGTGTAATAGTGTAATAGCACAATAATGTGTAAATAGTGTAATAATGTAACAGGTTTAATAGTGTAATAGGTGTAATAGTGTAATAAGTGTAATAAGTCTAATAGTGTAATAGTGCATTACATGTAATAGTGTAATAGGTTTAATAGTGTAACAGCACAGGCCACCAGAGCCCAATGCAGCCCAATAGAGTCCAGCACACTTAAGTCCAGCCCAGTCCTGCACAGTGGGAGTATAGACAAGGGAAGGGGGTGCAGTTATGTATGCACCAGGCCATTACAGGCCGGATCCAGCTGGAATAGGCCAGACCAGGGTGCACATGACTGCATCAGACTCCAACAGTCTCCACCAGGCTGCTCCAGGCTCCCGCCAGGCTTGTAGCTCCTGGCACATGTGATTAACCGCTGTGTACACGGGCAACAGTTTTATATGACTTTGTGTACACGACCAATAGTTTTACGTGAACATGTGTAGGGTTTATTACAGTACTGCCTCGTATAGCCCAACAGAGCCCAGCCCAGCACAACACAGCCCACCAGAGCCCAATACAGCCCACCAGAGCCCAATGGACTCCAGCACACCTAATTCTAGGCCAGTCCTGCCCAGTGGGAGTATAGACCAGGGAAGGGGGATAGTTAGATGGATGCACCAGGCCATTAAAGGCCGTACCTGGCTGGAATAGGCCAGACCAGGGTGCACATAATTGTACCAAACTCCAACAGTCTCCACCACACTGCTCCAGGCTCCCACCCGCCCTGCAGCTCCTTGCACATGGGATTAAACACTGTGAACACAGGCAATAGTTGTACATGAGTTTGTGTACATGGCCAATAGTTTTACATGAACATGTCTAGGCTTTAGTAGAGTACTGCCTTGTATAGCCCAACAGAGCCCAGCACAGCATAGCCCACCAGAGCCCAATACAATGTAATGGCCTGGTGCAGGCCATTACAATGTCATGTTCATGTCAAACTATTGGCCGTGTACACAAACTCATGTAAAACTATTGCCTGTGTACACAGGGGTTAATCACATGTGCAAGGAGCTAAAGGCTGGCTGGAGCCTGGAACAGCCTGGTGGAGTCTGGTGGAGACTGGTGCACCCTAGTCTGGCCTATTCCAGCCGGATATGGCCTGTAATGGCCTGGTGCAGCCATCTACCAGCCGGATATGGCCTGTAATGGCCTGGTGCAGCCATCTAACTACCCCCCTTCCCTGGTCTATACTCCCACTGGGCAGGACTGGGCTGGTCTTAGGTGTGCTGGACTCTATTGGGCTCTAGTGGGCTGTATTGGGCTCTGGCTCTATACTCCCACTGGGCAGGACTGGACTGGACTTAGGTGTGCTGGACTCTATAGGGCTCTAGTGGGCTGTATTGGGCTCTGGTGGGCTGTGCTGGGCTCTGTTGGGCTATACGAGGCAGAACAGTACTAAAGCCCAGACATGTTCATGTAAAACTATTGGCTGTGTACACAAAGGCATGTAGAAACTATGGCCCGTGTACACAGTGGCTTTTTCCTTGACCGTTCGAGTTAGGAGTGCCGTGTACACAGGATCTACAGAGCTGGCTGGAGTATGGAGCAGCCTGGTGGAGTCTGGTGCAGTCCTGTGCACCCTGGTCTGGCCTATTCAAGCCGGATCTGGCCTGTAATGGCCTGGTGTAGCCATCTAACTACCCCCCTTCCCTCGCCTATACTCCTACTGGATAGGACTGGGCTTGACTTAGGTTTGCTGGACTCTATTGGGCTCTGGTGGGCTGTATTGGGCTCTGGTGGGCTGTGCTGTGCTGTGCTGGGCTCTGTTGGGCTATACGAGGCAGAACAGTACTAAAGCCCAGATATGTTCATGTAAAACTATTGGCCGTGTACACAAAGTCATGTAAAACTATGGCCCGTGTACACAGTGAATTTTTCCTTGACCTTTCGAGTTACGAGTGTCGTAGAGACACGAGAACGGGTTTGTTGGATTCAGCGTCAAAAAGTAAGTCAGAATAAGTGTCTTTTATCCGAAAGAATTTGTAATCGTGTTGGTGGCGTGCAAATTTCGTGTCTTTTTCGCAATCATAAAGGGTTCAAATTGTCGGAGAGACACGAAACCCATTCCATCGGATCAGGCATCCTTCAAATATGAAAAGTGTTTCCTGCGTCAAACAAACAGATTTTTTTAGATTTTTTTATTGATTTTAAGGACAAAAATCCGGGTTTCGGTGTCTTTTTCGCAATCGTAAAGGGTTCAAAGTGTCGGAAAGACACGAAACCCATTCCATCGGATCGGGCAAGCTTCAATTAGGAAAAGTGTGTCCGGCCTAAAACAAAACATATTTTTTTGATTTTTTTATTCATTTTAAGGACAAAGGGCCCGTTTTGACGCCTAAAACGACACTTTCCATTGACCGTTCGAGTTAGGAGTGCCGTGTACACAGGATCTACAGAGCTGGCTGGAGTATGGAGCAGCCTGGAGGAGTCTGGTGCAGTCCTGTGCACCCTGGTCTGGCCTATTCAAGCCGGATCCAGCCTACTGTAGGCTAGTGAAGCCATCTAACCTCTCCACTTCCCTAATCTATTCTCCCACTGTGCTGGACTTGGATGTGCTGGGCTGTGCTGGACTGGACTCTATCAGGCTCTGGTGGGCTGTTTTGGGCTCTGGTGGGCTGTTTTGGGCTCTGGTGGGCTGGGCTGGGCTCTGGTAGGCTATACAGGGCAGTACTGTAGTATAGCCTAGGCATGTTCATGTAAAACTATTGGCCGTGTACACTAAGGCATGTAGAAACTATGGCACATGTACACAGTGGATAATCCCATCAACGAGGAGCTACAGGACTGGCGGGAGCCTTGAGCAGCCCGGTGGACACTGCTGGAGTCTGGTGCACCCTGGTCTGGCCTATAACAGCCGGATCCAGCCTACTGTAGGCTAGTGAAGCCATCTAACCTCTCCACTTCCCTAATCTATTCTCCCACTGTGCTGGACTTGAATGTGCTGGGCTGTGCTGGACTCTATCAGGCTCTGGTGGGCTATACAGGGCAGTACTGTAGTATAGCCTAGGCATGTTCATGTAAAACTATTGGCCGTGTACACTAAGGCATGTAGAAACTAGGGCCCTTGTACACAGTGGATAATCCCATCAACGAGGAGCTACAGGACTGGCGGGAGCCTTGAGCAGCCTGGTGGAGACTGCTGGAGTCCGGTGCACCCTGGTCTGGCCTATAACAGCTGGATCCAGCCTACTGTAGCCTAGTGAAGCCATCTAACCTCTCCACTTCCCTAATCTATTCTCCCACTGTGCTGGACTTGGATGTGCTGGGCTGTGCTGGACTCTATCAGGCTCTGGTGGGCTGTTTTGGGCTCTGGTAGGCTATACAGGGCAGTACTGTAGTATAGCCTAGGCATGTTCATGTAAAACTATTGGCCGTGTACACTAAGGCATGTAGAAACTAGGGCCCGTGTACACAGTGGAAAATCCCATCAACGAGGAGCTACAGGACTGGCGGGAGCCTTGAGCAGCCCGGTGGAGACTGCTGGAGTCTGGTGCAGTCCTGTCTACCCTGGTCTGGCCTATTCAAGCCGGATCTGGCCTGTAATGGCCTGGTGTAGCCATCTAACTACCCCCCTTCCCTCGCCTATACTCCTACTGGGCAGGACTGGGCTTGACTTAGGTTTGCTGGACTCTATTGGGCTCTGATGGGCTGTATTGGGCTCTGGTGGGCTGTGCTGTGCTGTGCTGGGCTCTGTTGGGCTATACGAGGCAGAACAGTACTAAAGCCCAGACAAGTTCATGTAAAACTATTGGCCGTGTACACAAAGTCATGTAAAACTATTGCCCGTGTACACAGTGGCTTTTTCCTTGACCTTTCGAGTTACGAGTGTCGTAGAGACACGAGACCGGGTTTGTTGGATTCAGCATCAAAAAGTAAGTCAGAATAAGTGTCTTTTATCCGAAAGAATGTGTAATCGTGTTGGTGGCGTGCAAATTTCGTGTCTTTTTCGCATTCGTAAAGGGTTAAAATTGTCGGAGAGACACGTAACCCATTCCATCGGATCAGGCATTCTTCAAATATGAAAAGTTTTCCTGCGTGAAACAAACAGATTTTTTTTGAATTTTTTATTGATTTTAAGGACAAAAATCCGGGTTTCTGTGTCTTTTTCGCAATCGTAAAGGGTTCAAAGTGTCAGAGAGACACGAAACCCATTCCATCGGATCGGACATGCTTCAAATATGAAAAGTGTTTCCTGCCTGAAACAAAAAGTTTTTTTTTAATTTTTTTATTCATTTTAAGGACAAAGGGCCCGTTTTGAAGCCTCAAACGACCCTTTTCCTTGACCTTTTGAGTTAGGAGTGCCGTAGAGACAGAATAAGTGTCTTTTATCCGGGAAAAAGTATAATTCAGTTTACGCAGTTGAAATGAAGGCCTTTTTAGAGCCTGAAATCCTGTCCACCCTGGTCTGGTCTATTCAAGCCAGATCCAGCCTGTAATGGCCTGGTGCAGCCATAAGAATACCCCCCTTCCCTGGTCTACACTACCACTGGGCAGGACTGGCCTAGACTTAGGTGTGCTGGACTCTATTGGGCTGTATTGGGCTCTGGTGGGCTGTGCGGTGCTGAGCTGAACTCTGTTGGGCTACACGAGGCAGTACTGTACTAAAGCTTAGACATGTTCATGTAAATAATAAACTATTGGCCGTGTACACACACTCATGTATATCTATTCCCTGTGTACAGAGTTGTTAATCTCAAGTGTGGGGAGCTACAGTGCTGGTGAGATCCTGGCACAGTGTTCCAGCCAGATCCAGCCTTGTATACCTTATAAGTCATTGGTTAAACTGTGGCTCAGTAGCCCCAGAGGGGTCTCCAAATGATCTTGGGTGGTCCCAAATGATTAGCTTAATGTGAACATTGTTTTTTTTCCACTCAACAGTGTACAGAGGCTATCTGCACATTTTTTAAGATACAATTTAAGGACCTTTTTAATACCTTTAAAATGACAAATTAAATATTAAAATGTTGAAAATAGCAGATCTACAAGCTCACGCCGCCTTGCGTTGTGAGGCATTGTGAGCATGTATATCTGCTATTTTCACAAGACCGTGTTTTACAAACGCCTCAACTCTTTTTGTGCTACCAAACAGGACAAACTGTCAAATATTAAGTGAGAAGGTTTCGCCCAGCAGGACTTTCTCACAAGTTAGGCGATGTGCATATGCTATTCCTTTGGTCTTGGTTGCAAACACACCAACAAAACACAGTAAGTCCAAATGGAAAACACACTTTGCTCTGAGCTCAAACATGCTTCTCTCCTAGTGAACTCCAAAGAAAGACTGAGGCCACTTGGCAGGAGGCACTGATCAAAAGACAGGCACTAATTGACCACTCCTGGCTTGGTGACCTGATTGGTAGGTAGGTGGGGGTTGGTGTAGTAGTGTGTTGACAGCAAGGCTTATGCAGGCCAACCAAACTGTGTCCCTGGCAGGTGCTTGTAGATCTGCGAGGTGCTTGTAGATCTGCTGTATTGGGTTGAGCCCCCCTCACCCAAAAAATATTTATGGAATAAATACATTAAATATATATGAATATGTGAAGGACAACTGCCTGACTTCTATGTAAACCATACTATATGGACAGTTTTTTTCTGCATGTCACTATGATGGAAAGCATCTTCAGCCTCACAATAACCATATTGAGTTACCACATGAGTTTGTGTGCACGCCACAGCCAATAGTTTTACATGAATATTTCTAAGCAGTACAGAACTGCCCCATACAGCCTAACAGAGCCCAGCAAAGCACAGCACAGCCCACCAGAGCCCAATAGAGCTCCAGCACACCTAAGTCCAGCCCAGTCCTGCCAAGTAGGAGTATAGACCAGGGAAGAGGGGTAGTTAGATGTCTCCACCAGGCCATTACAGGCTGGACCTGGCTTGAATAGGCCAGACCAGGGTGCACAGCACTACACCAGACTCCACCAGGCTGCTCCAGGCTCCAGCTTGCCCTGTAGATCCTTGCACATGCGATTATACACTGTGTACACGGGCAATAGTTTTACATGAGTTTGTGTACACGGCCAATAGTTTTACATGAACATGTCTAAACTTTAGTACGGTACTGCCTCGTATAGCCCAACAGAGCCTAGAACAGCACAGCACAGCCCACCAGAGCCCAAAACAGAGGTTAGATGGCTTCACTAGCCTACAGTAGGCTGGATCCGGCTGTTATAGGCCAGACCAGGGTGCACCGGACTCCAGCAGTCTCCACCAGGCTGCTCAAGGCTCCCGCCAGTCCTGTAGCTCCTCGTTGATGGGATTATCCACTGTGTACACGGGCCCTAGTTTCTACATGCCTTAGTGTACACGGCCAATAGTTTTACATGAACATGCCTAGGCTATACTACAGTACTGCCCTGTATAGCCTACCAGAGCCCAGCCCAGCCCACCAGAGCCCAAAACAGCCCACCAGAGCCTGATAGAGTCCAGCACAGCCCAGCACATCCAAGTCCAGCACAGTGGGAGAATAGATTAGGGAAGTGGAAAGGTTAGATGGCTTCACTAGCCTACAGTAGGCTGGATCCGGCTGGAATAGGCCAGACCAGGGTGCACCGGACTCCAGCAGTCTCCACCAGGCTGCTCAAGGCTCCCGCCAGTCCTGTAGCTCCTCGTTGATGGGATTATCCACTGTGTACACGGGCCCTAGTTTCTACATGCCTTAGTGTACACGGCCAATAGTTTTACATGAACATGCCTAGGCTATACTACAGTACTGCCCTGTATAGCCTACCAGAGCCCAGCCCAGCCCACCAGAGCCCAAAACAGCCCACCAGAGCCTGATAGAGTCCAGCACAGCCCAGCACATCCAAGTCCAGCACAGTGGGAGAATAGATTAGGGAAGTGGAGAGGTTAGATGGCTTCACTAGCCTACAGTAGGCTGAATCCGGCTGTTATAGGCCAGACCAGGGTGCACAGGACTGCACCAGACTCCAACAGTCTCCACCGGGCTGCTCAAGGCTCCTGCCAGTCCTGTAGCTCCTCGTTGATGGGATTATTCACTGTGTACACGGGCCATAGTTTCTACATGCCTTAGTGTACACGGCCGATAGTTTTACATGAACATGCCTAGGCTATACTACAGTACTGCCCTGTATAGCCTACCAGAACCCAGCACAGCCCACCAGAGCCCAAAACAGCCCACCGGAGCCTGATAGAGTCCAGCACAGCCCAGCACATCCAAGTCCAGCACAGTGGGAGAATAGATTAGGGAAGTGGAGAGGTTAGATGGCTTCACTAGCCTACAGTAGGCTGGATCCGGCTGTTATAGGCCAGACCAGGGTGCACAGGACTGCACCAGACTCCAGCAGTCTCCACCGGGCTGCTCAAGGCTCCCGCCAGTCCTGTAGCTCCTCGTTGATTGGATTATCCAATTTGTACACGGGCCCTAGTTTCTACATGCCTTAGTGTACACGGCCAATAGTTTTACATGAACATGTCTAGGCTATACCACAGTACTGCCCTGTATAGCCTACCAGAGCCCAGCACAGCCCACCAGAGCCCAAAACAGCCCACCAGAGCCTTTGTGACAGGTGATAGATTTAGAGCTACAAGTTATGGTATGGAACTGCCGATGTAATTAGATCTACAAATCATGGGGATGCGACTAGTTTTAGAATTAGATCTACAAATCATGTGGATCTGACAGGTGATAGATTTAGAGCTACAAATTATGGTATGGATTAGATCTACAAATCATGTGGATGTGAATGATTTTAGAATTAGATCTACAAATCATGTGGATGTGACTGGTTTTAGAATTAGATCTACAAATCATGTGGATGTGACAGGTGATGGATTTAGAGCTACAAATTATGGTATGGAACTGCCGATGGAATTAGACCTACAAATCATGGGGATGTGAATGGTTTTAGAATTAGATCTACAAATCATGTGGATGCGACTGGTTTTAGAATTAGATCTACAAATCATGTGGATGTGACAGGTGATAGATTTAGAGCTACAAATTATGGTATGGAACTGCCGATGGAATTAGATCTACAAATCATGGGGATGCGACTAGTTTTAGAATTAGATCTACAAATCATGTGGATGTGACAGGTGATAGATTTAGAGCTACAAAATATGGTATGGATTAGATCTACAAATCATGTGGATGTGAATGGTTTTAGAATTAGATCTACAAATCATGTGGATGTGACTGGTTTTAGAATTAGATCTACAAATCATGTGGATGTGACAGGTGATGGATTTAGAGCTACAAATTATGGTATGGAACTGCCGATGGAATTAGATCTACAAAGCATGGGGATGTGAATGGTTTTAGAATTAGATCTACAAATCATTTGGATGTGACTGATTTTAGAATTAGATCTACAAATCATGTGGATGTGACAGGTGATGGATTTAGAGCTACAAATTATGGTATGGAACTGCCGATGGAATTAGATCTACAAATCATGGGGATGCGACTAGTTTTAGAATTAGATCTACAAATCATGTGGATGTGACAGGTGATAGATTTAGAGCTACAAATTATGGTATGGATTAGATCTACAAATCATGTGGATGTGAATGGTTTTAGAATTAGATCTACAAATCATGTGGATGTGACTGGTTTTAGAATTAGATCTACAAATAATGTGGATGTGACAGGTGATGGATTTAGAGCTACAAATCATGGTATGGAACTGCTGATGGAATTAGATCTACAAATCATGGGGATGGGACTGGTTTTGGAATTAGATATACAAATCATAGAAATGAACTGTCTGTAAAGTTAGATCTACAAATCACGGAGATGGAATAGTCTATCAAATTAGACAGTAATTTTTTCCATTCAATAATGCTGCCTGTGAACACATGTCCACTTCCAATAGTTTTGGAAAATAGCCTGCCGCCCTGTGGAATTATGCTTGAACTGCAGAAAAGGACCCTAAATTTAAAAAAAATAAACAAAAATCATCCGTGGGACTGATGGGCGAACAAGTGGAGTCCACACGCAGAGGGGGCCCCAGAGGACATTTAGAGTCCACCCGGTGAATTTTCACGCCCCCACAATCCGCACAGTGGGGCCCGTAAATTTGGCTGTGTACACCGGCCATAGCTAATAGACCTTAGAGACACCAAAAACAATAGGGGTAATAATAATAAAAATAATAATAATTATAACATTTATTATAACATTTAGATTATTATTACTATTATATAGTTTGAGAAAGAAAAATTTACCAAATAATGGCCCAGTGCTGGCCAGTGCCAAAATAAATAAAAGCCTGTTACCAATAGCCGCCTGGTCCCTTTTAAGCGCCCGGGGTCCGACCCCATTTTGCGAAATAAACGCCCGGGCTACTAATTGGTGATTTACGGTATTTGTATTTGTTGTTGACATGTATTAATGTGTTAATATTCAATGCTCTGTTGAATAATTGAAAACAGGACGACAATGGAAACAAGTCCCCACAACTTTTTTGTGGTATCATTTTAGCAGAAGTGTTTCACTGTACTTTTGTGCCGTTTACATTTTTGTCCAATAAGGTATTCAAATAAAATCAAACTCTGAGAATGTACAGCTTCTCTGGGTTTACTTTGGAAGAGCACTATGTTCTGCCAGTTAAAGGCATCATGTCAAACGGAGTGGAATCCAATTGTTATGTTCTCTCTCTCTCACACACACACACATGCACATTCACACACACACGCACACACACGCACACACACGCGCGCACGGGAACGAGTACACACGCACACACACACACACACACACACGAAATTGTGCAAAAATGTACCAACTGGAGACATTCTCTGCATATCTTTTTCTCCTAAACTCCCAACATTTTGCTGTGTTTTCGGGAAAACAAAAGAAACTAAATCCAAGTGTAAGCAGCAGCCAGCAGCCAGCGGAGGAAGAGGAGAGAGTGAATAAATCAGAGCAGGACCTCCAGTCCAACATCAAGTCCTTTAAGCCTTTCATATTTCGTCGCACAGCGGTGTAGTGCTTTGAAAATAGACAACCAAAGCTCCCAATCTCACAAACAAACGCGTTGCATGCAGCTTGTGGGGCTGGTATTTTTGGCGCACATACGACCGTGCGATGGAGCATAAATGAAGCTGTATAATGGGACCGTGCCTTGAAACGGCTCATTCAGAGTCAGAGTCAGAGAGAGAGAGAGGCAGCCAGCCTATTTCTGGCTGAAGGTTTGATCACTCTGCTGCCACTCCAGCCTACCCACATGTGTGTGTGTGCGTGCGTGCGTGCATGCGTGTGTGTGCACGTGCTTGTGTGTGTGTGAGTGAATGAGAGTGAGAGAGAGAGTGTGATTGCAATGTGTTTGTGTTTGTGTGATACATGTTTATTATAGTCAACAGCTATACTATAATGCACCCAGTAAAATCATCATGTTTAACTCTGAGAGTGCAAAGATCTAATTTTTACATGAATGCATAAAGTACACATTGGTACAGATTATGAGCCTGTGTAGTGTGTATGCGTGCGCATAATATGTGTCTGTGTGGTCATGCCTACTGTGTGTGTGTGTGTGTGTGTGTGTGTGTGTGTGTGTGCGTGCGTGCGTGCGTGCGTGCGTGCGTGCGTGCGTGCGTGCGTGCGTGCGTGCGTGCGCGTGCGTGTGCATGTGTATGTGTATGTGTGCATGTCAGCATGAAATGTGTGTCGTTGGTGTGTGCATTTGATGGACGGTGTGTATTCAGTGATAGCAGGGGGCTGCAACAAGTTAGGCCCTCCACGTAGGAAAAGGGGGGGTGGAATTAATGCACAGAGGAGACCCTAGATAACAGACCCCCAGAATAACCCAGCCTGCACAAGACACAAAGCATGTGCAAACATTTCTGGGAGAGCTTGTCTCATGGTTGACGCACAAGTTGTTGGTGTCCTAAAATATGGGCGCCGGTGGCCGCGTCCAAGGGAAACCGAGAGGGGAGATAATCGCATGTGTTGGGGCGGCCCGCAAAGGGTAAGATCAAAGATTTGCAAGCAACTATTTAACCACTTTCAATGTGGCATCCCTATTTTGGGCAAAAAATGTGTTACTGTTAAAAAAAAGAAAAGAAAAAAAAGAAAAAACATTTTGCAAACTTCGTACGTAATTTCCTTTATCTACAAGCTCACACAACACATCACAAGGCGATGCGTTGTAAGCTTTCTAAATCAGCTATTTTCATTATTGTCGTACAACTAGTGTAAGTATACATAGGGCTTTAGTGAAACGGGAGTAAGTGATATTTCTTTGTTAAAATAAGTGTTAAACAGCTCTATATTCCAACAGTACTCATTGCTATAGAGTGTTTGTTCAGTAACAGGCGTCTATATTACTAAAGAGAAAATACACTATTATGTTCAGGTTGGTATAACAATTTTATCCAATCGGGAGATAGAACTCCGCATAAAGCTTTTATCAGCTTAAATTTTACTTATTCAAGGTGTATCCTGTATGAGTTCTTCAGTTCGATGTCCTGATTAGTTAAAATTGGTATCCCGGTGCAAAGATACATTTCGTCTCTGCCAAAGAACCTGTTACTGCACAATACTCTATAGCAGGGATTACAGAATATCGTTTTTTACGAAACCTCGCTTACAACGCCTTTAAAGGAGCTATAGTCAACTTTTTCTTGAAAAACTAATGCTAAAATAAAAATAATCTTTCGAAAATATTTTATAAAAAAAATTAAGCTTCATATGTGTTTCTTTTAAAAAATTACCACAAAAAGCGCAAAAATAATGATAAAAGAATTTTTTGTTTACATCCCTCTTCTATTCTTTTATATGGATTCCATATAAAAGAATAGAAGAGGTATGTAAACAAAGTCAGCCTGACAACGGCCAAAATGAAAAAGTTGACTATAGCTCCTTTAAATATGATGTCAGAAAAGATACAGTATAGGCTAGATTCAGCTCAAGTTCTGCAAAGCTGTAAGCTATGCCCTTGGCGTACAATGAAGTTAGCAAGGATATATATACAGATTACAGATCATGTGCAATGTTTGGGAGCAGAGAGCGAGCACATGTTTCGTATCAAAATATGTTTGGAAGCGTACTATATTTTGCAACAATCAAAAACGACTTCCTTTTGTGTGTTGGTGTGTTTTGGCCAGCGCCGACGCATCGCCTGACAACAAGCAGCGGTTGTAAATCCACGGGAGGAAACACACAAGCTGTTCATATTTACGCGCTCTTAATTGAGCTGCGTAATCCCAGGTCCAAACTCTCACCGGAATGTAAACATTCAATTTATCAGGAAAAACGACACACTTTTGTGAGGCGATAGTCACTCTTTTAACTACTGTTGGTCTCCCTTTTGCCATACTTTACCGTACACCAGTGGTTCTAAAACTCGGGGTCGGGACCCCAAGTGGGGTCCCCAAATTATTTTGTGGGGTCCCCAGATGATTAGCTTAATGTAAAAAAAAATGTCTCACTCAACGGTAAACAAACCAACATAAGAGTAGGGTATATGCACATTTATAAGGTGAAAATTTAAGGATTTTCAAGACCGTTTGAATACCAAACTGGCCAAACTGTCAAATATTAAGTAGCAAGGGGCAAACAGCGTTGTGAGCATGTTTCTCCTATTTTCACAATATTTATCTGTGGAACCGAGTCACATTAAATGTAATACCTACAATTCCAAGTGCTTGTCAGGGTGGGGGTCGGCAGTTCAAATATGATTATTTTGGGGGTCGTAGCCTGTAAAGGTTGAGAACCACTGCTTTACTGTACACAGTAAAGCCGGTGTTAATTCAAAGAGTTAAAAGAGTTATGTAACCTTATTAGTGAATAATGTTATTTCAACCAATCTGTCATTGATTCAATATAACGAACACAGGTGCGATGGTTGTATTTGGTCTCCCTGCTCTTCTATTGAGACATTTAGATCCTGTAGGGTCTGACCACTACTGGTTGACAGGGAGTACTGCCTGAAGGTCACAATTCAAGGTCAATCTCCCCCGAACAAGACGTTTTCCATGGGCTCAGTGGTCAAAATGTCAGCACTTGCATGGTGGTGGACCTGCATTGGATTCCACGCGTAGGACATGAAAGTTACAGAGTGCAGCTTTAAGTGTGTCTACGGCAGGGTTTCTCAGAGTGGGTGCTGTGGCACCCGAGGGTGCTGTGACTAAAGTCCAGTGATGCCGCCGAATAATATCATTTAGCACTGAAGTCTGACGTAATTTACGCATCATACTTGGGTCGTTATTTTCCCCCATTCTGAATCACATAAAATAAGAACTGTGTTCTAAAAATAAACAAACCATACCGGCGGTTTGACTCATATGGATATGAAGAATCAACTGACGGCGAATAAACGCTAATGTTAGTGCAGAGAAGTCCTGTGCCTGGGGGTATGCACACTCACAGTATATGAGGAATTGAATGTAGGAGAGAAGTAGTGTTGGAGAACTCAGACTGGTGCCCGTTGGGCAGAACAGTCACCATTGACGTCCAGTTGTATATATACCCGTTGTATCAGTCTGTGAAGTCAGTACTATAGCGTCACAGTATGACGTCAGCATGCAGACAGACAGCCATGGTGGCAACACTGTTTAGTATCAGTGATGTCAGCACGCTCATCTCCAAATTTGGGCATCGTTTCAGCATGCGGCTGTTACCATGGTGGTGACACTGTTTAGTATCAGTGATGTCAGCATGCTCATCTCCAAATTTGCGCATTGTTTCAGCAAGCAGCTGTTACCATGGAGGATGTCAGCATGCTGATCTCCAAATTTGGGCATCGTTTCAGCATGCGGCTGTTACCATGGTGGCGACACTGTTTAGTATCAGTGATGTCAGCATGCAGACAGGCGGTCAGACGGCGGACTGCAGAGGGAGGACGGACAGACAATCGCTAAATTAATAGTTAGATGTTCGCCAGAAACAGACTGTATCAAATATGATGATATATAAATGTAAACGATAGAGCCAACTCCACGAAAATATCGCAGAGACAGTTTGTTTATTTTTGGGCCATAATGCTTATGAGACGATTTTAAGATGGCCCAATGTTATTCTCCACAGAGAAAAACCTCTGCGACCCAAAGTATTAACGAGTGACGTCAGGACTTCTGTACTCTGTAAGAGTTCCCAAACTTTTTTGTCTCAGGGCACCCCATAAATATGTTTTTAATCCGAGGCATTATACATTATAATTTTCACTCCCAGCACCTTATATTTATAGCATATCGTCGTTGTCGGGTGGAAACCTTATATGTCCAAAACCGTTCGTTTTGTATTTATCATCTATAAAATGTACTAAACAAGTGAAAATAGCAGATCTAAAAGCACACAACGTGTGCTTGTAGATCGGCTGTTTTCACTAGTTTTGTGCGACAGTCTTGTATGATGAAGCAGGGCTTTGCTTTACCAAAAGACAACACATTTGAAACTTGGAGATATGAGGTTTCTGCCAACAGTGACGATATTTTAGTGATTATGTTGCGAGGAAAACGTTGAGATAATAGCCATTTTGGTTAGAACTGAATGAAAATAACGTTGTAACTTCAAGTTTTAAATGATACTAAATATTTCTTCAAGTGTCCAAATAAATTCCAAATATTATCAAATGATCTCGCAGCACCCCTGGACTGCCGTCGCGGCACCCTAGGGTGCCCCGTCACCCACTTTGAAAACCCCTGCTATAAAGTAACTGTGTAATTCAGGGGGTACTGTGGAGGAAAAACTTACAGGGTTACCCTGGGCCAAAACCCTTTGAGAACCACTTGGTGTACAGTACATCCGATACGCACCCCGTTGAGTCAGATATGATAAGGGCTCTTAGGCAGGGATGTGCTGGGCCACTGATTCAGCCCAGGAAAAGGAGTTGGAGAGGCCCTCATTGCGCGCTATAGAGAGAGATCTCTCTCTATAGCGCTGCTGCTACTCAAATATTTGCCATTTCAGATCATGGCAACTGACAAGCCAGTGGGCCAATTACATGAGTTATATTTCGTCGTTGTCGGGTGGAAACCTTGTATGTCCAAAACCGTTTGTTTTTGGACATACCGTTGCTTTTGTGCAACGGTATTGTATGATGAAGCAGGGCTTTGCTTTGCGAGAAAAAAAAACTGAAACTTGGAGATACAAGGTTTCTGTCTGACAGTGACGATTTACTTTGTTGGCCGCCCAGCCCCCAAAATGGAACGAAGGCCGACATTTTATTCTTATTGTTTTCCTAATGGCCGGCCTGGACCGGCCTGGAATGAACCGGCCGTTCGGGAGTTGTCCCGCTTTTCCCAATGGTCAGCACGTCCCTGCTCTTAGGGCTGTATGTTTGGGAGTGGGGGAGCCCGGTATGGGTCACGTCCCTTGTTGCGAGTGGCCTGGAGGCAGCCGGCCTGCATGGGAATCTGTCTCGTGTTTCACTCTTGAAAAGTTCAGAAGGACGTTTTGTATAATTCAACATCAATCCCGACTGCCACTGGTCTTCTGCAGCGAGTTACATTCAGTCGAATGGATGTGGGAATGGAGGAAGTGAGATGATGTACGCTCTTTCTTTCTT
The DNA here is from genome assembly GCF_963921795.1 of Nannobrachium achirus. Taxonomy (NCBI): domain Eukaryota; kingdom Metazoa; phylum Chordata; class Actinopteri; order Myctophiformes; family Myctophidae; genus Nannobrachium; species Nannobrachium achirus. The sequence continues at coordinate 27,744,141 of NC_137819.1, forward strand.
TGGGCGGTGTGGGGGACGTGCAGCGCCTTTTGAAATCTTCCTCTTAACCGCTCTATATTTAGTTAAGCGGGGGCACTCCATTAAAGGGCCCTATTCTATGGCCTCTAGTTTTTTTCCCCTCTACACCAAATCTCTTTGGTGAATCTAGAAGCTCACAATGGATCGCAATGTGAGGCATTGTGAGCGTGTAGATCTGCTATTTTCGCTGAATGTTCACCCTCAGAATACGGACGCCAGGGTTCATGTGGTTAAAGGGCAACTTTTTTTTTACAACAAGGATTCATGTTTGAGATTCTAAATAGAGAAAAGATGAGTGTTAAAATGTTTTCATTTACTGCTTTCTATCGTTTTAGCAATTTTAGCATGCATGCGTACAAGTGGCTAAATATGTATTATTAGACACAATATACCGGAGATTTCTATATTACCAGTAAGGCTCCCTAATCGGGAGATAAGCGACCGTAGGTCACTTATCTCCACAAATAGGGCAAAAATGTGTTTTGCCAAAATCTTCCTGATCCATGTTGATGACATGAGTGTAGACATACTGTGTAGTGATTTTCGTGATTTTAGGGCAAAATCTGTAGGAGCAGTGTCCAAAAATGTGTTTTTAAAAATCGGCCTGGAGGTGGCGCTATATGGGAGAGATTCATGTTGATGGGATGAGTGTAGACATACTGTGTACCGATTTGTGTGATTTTAGGGCAAAAATTGTAGGAGCAGTGTCCAAAAATGTGTTTTGCAAGAATCGGCCTCATGGTGGCGCTAGAAGAGGGCCATGTGAGAAATGAGGGGTGGGGTCTCCGCGCCGGCAAGGCGGACGAATAGGTACCGGCCACGGCTGTCCCGGTTGCTCCTAGCCGGAGTTACGGCATTTTATGTGAGCTGCAGTGTAGGGGGTCCTCCACTGGGGGCGCCACCACTTTTGCATCCGTTCTGGAGCACCAGGAGTCGGTGGTCCCCGGGAATTCCCCGTGAGCAGCCCCGTTGGGGTGGTCATTTGGTCAGTTTAGCACATTTGGTCATTTTTTACATCTGGGGGTCCCCCAGGGACCTGGGGGTCCCTGGAGCTCCGGGGGTCCTTGGAGGTTGTAGTTTGGCAGGCAAGGAACGTGTGTGCAAAATTTGGCATGGATCGGGGCAACGGTTGCGGTTGCGGTTTTGAGCAGGGCAAGAGTGTGGCGTGTGAGGTGTGACAGACAGACGGAGGGACGGACGGAGTTACTTACACTTTGTGGTGGTTTTGATAGTAAAGTGCGACCTACGGTCGCAACTATTTACAGTAACTCTACTAACCCCCTTAAGTCACTGCCCATGAAAGATTGCAGTGCATCTTGCGAATGGGCTTAAGGGCTGTCCATACTTCGACCGAAACCGAAGATTTCGGTCAAAAGGTCCTTTTCGACCATAAAATGATGTCCCTGGGGACTTCTGAAAAGCATTAGACCGAATGAGAGTACGGAAATTTGCACGTCGGAAAACACAACTCACCGAACATTTCGGTATTGGAGAGGTATGGAGAGGCCTTTATTGTGTCTAAAAATCAAACCTCGGTTCGAAGAGGAGCTGTGAATTGGAGCAGCTATACCCTGTGTGTGTGTCTAGGCTTAATCTATATTTTAACATTCTATGTGTTCTAGATCTGTGTGTGTGTGTGTGTGTGTGTGTGTGTGTGTGTGTGTGTGTGTGTGTGTGTGTGTGTGTGTGTGTGTGTGTGTGTGTGTGTGTGTGTGTGTGTGTGTGTGTGTGTTGAGTGTGCCTAGCCTGTTCAACAGCGCCCCTCCTTTAACGTGGGTGTGACTGTGTGTGTGGTCAGCAGAGATATTGCCAGGCTACAGACATGTCCACCCACCCACCCACATAGCCAAGGACATAGCTGTTTATAGGGAGCCGGTTTCACCACTCCAAAAGTTTGTACGGTTTAAAGCTTTATGGAGCAGCACGTTCACATACATTCATCAATGTTTTATCATTAAACATAACAGTAAAGTACCCCCTGTAGTACCTCTGCGTACCCCTAGGGTTACCCCCATTTGAGAAACACTGCTTTAAATGAGTAGTTCACCCCCGAAAATACTTTTTTTCTATTGATTAGTCATGCCATGGAGAGTAGAGTTCAATAATATTTTTAGTTTTTTGTCGCATTCCTAAGACAAAAATGTGATAACAATCAATTTACCCACATTCGTTCCGGATGGGGACCCGTTTCGAAACGGGTTCCCATCCGGAATCAATGGGGGTAAATTTACTCGAATTAATTTTTTGTCTTAGGAATGTGACAAAAAACAAAAAATATTATTGAACTCTACTCTCCATGGCATGAGTAATCAATAGAAAAAAAAGTCATTTTGGGGGTGTACTACTCCTTTAAGCAAACTGTTCCACTACACATTTTGCAAGAGGGTACTCTGATTAATACACAACAAAGTTATTGCTTGGTAAAATAATATAACAATCCCATTGGATCATTCTAGCTAAAAAAAAGAAACAAAGAAAACAAAACAGGGAACGTGCTATAATAGTGAGAACGAATGCTCTTGGTGCTTATAAAAGCAAACGATCGGTTCATTTTAGTTTTCCCAGAAGCAGAATAAGGAGGGAAACTGGGGATAATAAATGTAGTTGTCACCGATAGTGAAAAGGGAGCAAAAGGAGTTCTGTTTGACTCCACCGGTTGAGCTCAGCAACACATTCAGACCTGCTTCAATAGCCTCAGCACCCTCTGTGTTTACCCTTCCCTTTTAACAAGGACACATTTGAATTCATTATACATGGTTGCGCAATCCACTTGGAGCGCTGGACACTGATGGCACGGTTACACACAGACTGCACACAGACTCTTCAAACTTTTAATCGGCACCGCTGGTCATGGCCATGGTGATTGTAGTGTGAGAAACTGCTCCCTCACAAACAGACTATTACGCCACAAAGCGTGCACGCTAGAATGCACGCACGCACACTTGTATTGGCCTACTATACTTGTGAGGCCATCAACAATTTAGAAAATTGAAAATACATAGCAGAAACTAGCCTTAAAAACAGCTGAAAATAGCCGAAACCAGGCAGAATCTGCCCAAAATGTTTTTTGTGACATTGCCGCACAAATACGTATAAAATAGGGAAACTTCAACCCCAACTCCTAAACCTAACCTCTAAATATGAAATCAAAACCCTAACCTCAACCCGATCAAATATTATTGCAATTGTAAGCCTAATGGCCCTTTCCCACTGGGCGCGATAACGATAAAAAACTATAGTTTTTCAATTGAAGTGGATGGTAGTCCACACCACAACGATAAAGCCTAATGTCGTTATTGTTATCTTTATCGCGTCCGGTGAGAATGAAGCCTAACTCCCCAAATCCTTTTTAACCATAAAACAACCATTTCTCTTGCGGACCAAGAAAACTCTCCTCAAAATCTCAACGTCTCCAATGTTACTGTACTTCTTGTGGGGACATACGGTCCTCACAAGTATAGTAATACAAGCACACACAAGGGCGCACACATGCACACACACATACGCGCGTGCACTCACAGTCGGGATGAATGATGTTGATCCAGTGCCAACATCTCATACCATTGAGTCGTCAACAGAGAGACCAATTTGCAAGTGCTAATACGGGTCACTCCGGGCTATTGTTGTCCCATTTTGAGTGCGGGGCGGACCTGTCATATTCTGAGCCCCTTCTGAAAGAGCCATGCACAGTCCATTCTGTACCAGGCCTCCCCAGGGATCTTTAATCACACACACACACACAATAGTCTTGTTAGCATGTCTCTGAGTGATGACTTCACTTTTCACGCTTGACGCTACAGAGGTGAGAGTTAAGGAGTTACTCTTTTTGTGTGTGTGTGTGTGTGTGTGTGTGCGCGTGCGTGCGTGCGTACGTGTTGGTTTGGAGGGGTTTTCACTTTCATAAGGACCTCGGACAAAATGTACGTGCTGAAGTGCATGTGTGTAATGCTTAAATTAAACTCTGGCTTTTGACGCTGTCGTATAAAGCAGATCTACAAGGGCACAACACGTCGCAGTGTGACACCTTGTGAGCCTGTAGATCACCTATTTTCGATGGGCAAAGGCGCTATACGACAAAAGTATAAATTAGGCTTAAGAAGAGTTACGCAGTAAACCAACAGCCTAAGCCTTTGAGGTGGCTCCCACCAATGAGTGCAATAAGCCTATAGAGTAATAAGCTCACATTGTAAAGCCCATGTACAGAGGTCCTTGAGGCAACAAATACCAAGGCTCGATCTCCAACGGATTTCCTTGCCGGGAGAAACATAAAAGGATTTAAAGAGAGAAGCACAGACTCAAGTAGTGTGAGTGCAGAGTAAAATCAACAAAGGCGATGGTAGCGCCTCAGTCTTGTTATGTTAGGCTTTCTGGAGAATTGGCGGAAGATATTAAATTCTGATCTCATTATAGGCCTGTGGTCCCGAAAGGAAAGTTTACATCAAACACCACTTTAGTTGGTGCCAGCGTCACCATGGTGTCCCTATTTTGGCCATGTAATTGTAAGGTATTATGATTATACTAGGAGGAAGATTCTTTTCCAAAAATGTGTACAGAAAGTGTTAAAATTAGGTTTTTATGTGGCCACACCCACCAGTTCATTAAGTATGCCTGGTTGTCATGGTGGGTGGTAACCCAGCTGAAGTTAGCCACACCCACAGTGTTGGGGGAATGGTAAAAGGGGAGGGGATGATTATATGATGTCACTCTGTGTTTTTGGATCGGCACTTTTGACCCACAAGGTGGCAGCCTCGAGGAAGAAACCCAAAATACAAAGGGAATACATAATTGCTCATAACAACCACACCAGGGGGTCTAATGAAATACTGTCAACCTCCTAGACACATGAAAAACAGAAAAAGTACAAAACTATGGCACCACCTCTTTAAAAAAAGAAATAGCCGATCTACAACACCTTGCATCGCGAGGCGTTGTGTTGTTGTAGATCTGCTATTTTCACTAGTTTCGTGCGACAGTCTTGTATGATGAAGCAGGGCTTTGCTTTACGAAAAAAAATTACATTTGAAACTTGGAGATACAAGGTTTCTGCCCGACAGTGACGATATGCTCAATTTATACTAAAACAACTACAAGAGTTTGTGCATTGGCTATTAAAATGAGGAATACGTGGTTATCTGGTTACCATGACACCCCCCCCCCCCCCCCCCCACACACACACACACACACACACAATTAAACACACACGCCCACATACATAGACACAATAATGTGTTTCATCTTGCAACCCAACACACCTCGTCTAATTTCCGCGCTCTCTGCATGCAGCAGCAGATGACTTGATGGATGCTGGGAGCAGTGCGGCGTGGCACATGTCTGCCTGAGGGGAACCATGATGTCATCGGGGGGAAGACGGGTGGTGGAGTGACACCCCGGAGCCATTAGCGCAAGGCGGCTGCCATTCCTCATTACACCCTCCCCTCCCCCTTCCCCCTTTCCTGGGGCTTCTGGGGCCCCCAGCTCAACACAGGCACTGGGCTCTGTCGCCTGTCAAAGCCGTCCCAGACGCTCTCCCCCGGTTCAGTCCCGCCCCTCCATCTTTCTCATAAGAGACAAACTTCAGGTCAGGTATAAAAAAGTATTGTAAACTGTAACGTAACTCTATTTCAGCTGCTGACTGAAGGGCGATTTCCTCTTCCGACACTGCTGAAATGGGTCACCATGCAGCAGAGTGAAGGAAAATTGAGGAATAAGAGAACGTCCATCCTCAGGGAAGCCACGATAGCCATCAGTGTATGGATAGGAGGGAGTATTTTCTGGTCCCCAGTGGAGGGGAAATATCTTTGTATGGCTTCAGCCACCAGATGGCTGCTCAGATGGCTGTTAGGGAGCTGTTATAGAGGTTAGGGGAGAACGGGGTAAGATAAACCACTTTTGGCTTAAGTTGCCCTGGAAGCAAGAAAAAGTGAGATGGCAGTAAAATCAGAACATCTAGACATATTTCAGGATGTCTGCTATCATTTGAAATTATGAGTTCTATGACAAAGGGCCATAAAAATATGACTTATTAAAAAAAGGGTCACGTGGCTCAACTTGCCCCAGGTTAGGGGTAAGTTGATCCAAGTCCAGGGGTAAGTTGACCCACATGATATTCTTAACTTTAACAGTTTAAACCCGAACCCGAGTTTCGCCCAGACCTACACCACAGCTCTCTTGAAACTGTATGGGTCGAGATAATTTTTGAACATGCTAAAAATATACTAATATGTGCTGTCTATAGACCCCCTGACCAGAATGATTTCTTTGAGCTGTTTGATGAGAGCTTAGCTGAGGTGGACGGTATTGAGTACTACGCTCTGGGCGACTTTAATTGTGATGCTTTACGTAAAGAAGCACCCCTGTTCAAGTCCTTTAATGGGTTATGTAATCAATATGGCCTCACTCAGCTTGTTACTGTGCCCACTAGGGTGACGGAGCACTCCCAAACCCTCATAGATCTCATCGTAACCACAGACAAATCAAAAGTCACCGCTAGCGGGGCTATTGTATGCGGTCTTAGTGATCATTACATGATCTACTGTACGCGTAAAATACACAAACCCAAGGCTAGTGGCCACAAAACAGTTGTAGCTAGAAGCCTCAAAAACTACTCCAGTGAGGCTTTAAATAACACTCTAGCGAATACAGACTTTTCCTCTGAACTGCAGTGTACAAATGTCGAAGGAGCATGGTGTGGTTTTAAAACCAAATTGACCGATGCTCTAGACATCGTGGCCCCCTTGAATACCACCAGGGTTAAAGCCCGCCAAGAGCCATGGTATAACTCAGATATTGCTGAATCAGCTAAACTCAGAGACAAAAAGTACGATGAAAAACGTAAGTGCTGCAAAAAACTTAAAAAAAAATTCAACCCTGACCTCAATATCCAAATCAAGCATCTTACTGCTCAGTGCAAGAAGCTTAGAAACCAGACAACTGCCTATATTAGAGCCGCCCAAAAAAACTACATTGATGAAAAAATCGACGAATTCAAAAACAAACCACGAGACCTATGGAAGTTGCTTAACAACACATTAGGCTTAAAACCTAAAACCATAGGCCACAGCATAAACATCAAAACGGACACCGCTCTCATTTCTGACAAATGTGAAGTGGCTACCCATCTTAACGAAACCTTTACCACCGTGGCCCGTTCGCTGGTTGAAAAACTGGTCGCCCCATCTGGGCGGTATGGTGTAAAATTTGTTAAGAAATTCTACAATAAACTGGGCGTCAGAAAAGACAGTTTTAAACTTGCCACAGTGACAACTGATGAAGTGTTTAAAAAACTGAGTGCCCTACCTCAACACAAGGCCACTGGCCTTGATAAAATTCCAGCTAGATTTCTCAGAGATTCAGCCGCCACCATTGCTCCAATAATTACCCACATAATTAACCTTTCCATCGAACAGGGTCATGTCCCACAGGACTTCAAACTAGCAAAAGTAACCCCCCTGCATAAAAAAGGTAGCAAACTAGACCCTGGAAACTACCGTCCCGTTTCCATTCTTAGCTCCATATCCAAAGTCATGGAGAAAATAGTCTACGAACAGATAGCAAGATATCTCGATGAGAATAATCTGATTTACGAGTTCCAATCTGGATTCAGAAAATCTCATTCCACTGACACATGCCTTCTCTATTTGACTGACCAAATCAAACGCGAAGCGGATGACGGCAAATATAGCGGCATGGTCATGATGGACCTCCAGAAGGCATTTGACACCGTAAATCATTCTATTCTGATTGAGAAACTAAAAGCCACCAACCAAATAAAATCAACCAACGAACTCGTTTCCTACAGAGGATCGCCCCGATGGTCAATTCCAACACACTGAAGACCATAGCTGGTGCAATAATCCAGCCCCTCTTTGACTACGGAGTCCACGTATGGTATTGTGACGCCCCACAAGCCCTGAAAACTAAACTACAAACAGCCCAAAATAAACTAATTAGGGTCCTGCTTAGACTTCCCTATCAGACTCACCTCACCGCTACTCACCAGTTAAGAGTGGGGTGGCTCAGAGTAGTTGACAGAGTACAGCAACTTGCAATGGGCCTGGTGTACAAGATACACTACACCACTATGATACCCAAGTACCTGTCAAAATACTTTATAAACATTAAGGATGTCCATAATTACAACACCAGAGGCAGCGCCACAGATCACTTTCAACCCAGAGTCAAAACCAACAAAGGGTCAAACTCTTTTTTCTGCTATACCACCAAAATGTGGAAAGCCTTACCGAAGGCCACAAAGGAGTGTGGATCACTAGCATCCTTTAAAATTGCCCTGAAAAACCACTTACAGGCAGCAGCCGTTCGCAACTGGTAAAAAAGAATCTAGCCCAACCCTACCCTCCCCTGCCCCTTCTTTGTATATACTGTTTGTTTTGACTTACTGTCTTCTATTTTGTTTTTCTTTACATATCTACTGCATAGTACTGTGTTCTATTTGTCTGTCATTCAATGTTATATGAGATACTTCAATGGTTTCCAGTGGAAATAAGCTTAGTCTTTTCATGGATCTCCTTTTAGTAGACCTTGTACCAGTGAACTGTACCGTCATGAAACTGTACCTTTTCCTATGCAAACTTCTAATAAAGTCTTCAATCAATCAAAACTTGAACAAATAATGTATTTACTTATCAGAAATATTTTTATAACACATTTCCCTTTTGCAAATAGTCTTATTTCTTTTCTTACGGTTATTAAACCATACGAAAAACTATTAAAACCAATTAAATAAAATGTGTTATTCAGAACCTTTTAATATTTGCAATTATTAATATAATATTGAAAACTTATCTTAAGTATTCATCAAAATGAAAGATCATTCAGCATAATTTGAGTACAAAATATGAATGGTGATTCACATAGTTCAATTTACCCCAAGGCATTTGGTTCAGCTTGCCTCACGGCCACCATTTTGACAAAACCTGGCTAGCTTAATGCTTCAGGCTGATATTTAGCTAAATGATTCACATAGTTTTATACATTGGAATATCACTAACATGCATGATATACAGTATAAGTTTAGACATGGGTACATTTGTTTTAACATAAAAATAATTACGCCAGGGATTTTCAAAGTGGGTGCCGGGGCGCGCTGGGGTGCCGTGACGGCAGTCCAGGGGTGCCGCGAAATAATTTGATAATATTTGGAATTTATTTGGACACTTGAAAAAATATTTAGTATAATTTTAAATTTAAAGTACAAAGTTATTTCCATTCAGTTCTAACCAAAATGGCTATTATCGCAAAGTTTTCCTCGCAACATAATCACTAAAATATCGTCACTGTTGGGTAGAAACCTTGTATTTCCAAGTTACAGGACGGTCGCACAAAACTAGTGAAAACAGCCGATCTTGTAGATCTGCTGTTTTAACTAGTTTAGCACATATTTTAGATGATAAATACAAAACGAACGGTTTCCACCCGACAACGACGATATGCTATAAATATAAGGTGCTGGGAGAGAAAATTATCATGTAAAGTTTGGGAACCCCTGCATTATGCCATAAGTAAAAAATGTACTTCGACCAGCAAAAAACACTTTTTTTGTGTATAGTAGAAATATGTTTGCCACTTTGCCCATGTGTCTGGCAACTCCACAGCCAGGTGGAAATGATGGTTGTGTTCTTTTAAGGTCAAATGACAACTCATGTGTATAGTTTTTAAGATAAAGGGTGTGGTTCATCTTACCCAGCGGTTCATCTTACCCCGTACTCCCCCTAAGTGTCTAGCTCAGGGACATAATAGTCTAACATAGTGGACTAGTTGAGCTGTGGCACAAAGTGGTGATCCTCCATTCCCACCCAGACAGCCCCTCTGCTAGTGTTGATTATGACTGCAAATTTTGATTTAGTTTAGTCATAGTCTTTTAAATAAGATTACAATTTTAGTCACGTTTTAGTCATCTGAAAGGTTTTAGTTTTAGTCTAGTTCTAGTCAACTAAATATCATATGATTTTTGTCAACTAAATCTGCAATTGATTTTGTCAACAAAAAACATACTTTGGTGGGCCTTGATGGTGTCGTAAGGCCTGATTTTACTCTTGGTTGCATGCTGAATAATTTTCAGAGCACAACAGCTGAGCGCAACGGGTATTGTGCTGACTAAATCAGTATATTTAGTCTTAGTTTTTAGTCATCATAGATTACCCTAGTTTTTATTTCGTTTTTATTCAGTTTTCGTAAGAAAAAAGATAGTCGACCTAAATTTTTTGTCACAGTTTTAGTCTACAAAATTAACACTGCTCTTTACCCATTCAGCTACAGCTAGCCTTAGTGTATTCAATTGGAACAATGCTGTGCTATGGTACTGCTACATGTATAAGTTAGCAGACAAAGCTTTTGAAAAGAAATGGAAAAAAGACAGCGGTCTGAAGGATAGATGAAGAATGTTTACTGGAAGAGTGAGTGTCTTGGATGCATTTAAACTGCCAGACCTCTTAAAGCGTTTGCGCTTTAGATCCTATGTTTATCTTGCCTCTGTACAGGCATCATAGAAAAGCAATGCTGAAAGCTTTAAGATGTGTTATTTATTCTATGTGCCCCGGGTTGCTCCGTACTGTAGCGTAGTGTTGCCATATCATAATACGAGCCTATACTCTTCCACATACAGCATCATCAAGCTCATTCGTCTATATCTGTTCAAATCACATCCCTTCACAAGCTTTTCCACAAATCCTACAATGGACTCGCGGTTACCAAAAATCATTCTGATCAAATCTGTCGTGGTGCAATTCATTTGACGCAACATGAGCCCTGATTTTAATTTGCAATCAACAGGTTGACTGACCCTGTGTGCAAACAAACGTGTAAACAAAGAAAATGAGCCGTGCTGCTTCGTTGCTTGTTGCAGGGCTCAGAGGAGAACGTTGGCTGGACACAGACGTACAGTATCTTCTGTCTGACTGGATGTGATACTGTGTGTCTTTGGTTTCTGATATATATTGGTTGTACACACACACACACACACACACACACACACACACACACACACACACACACACACACACACACACACACACACACACACACACACACACACACACACACACACACACACACACACACACACACAGTAAAATATTGAACGAACACACATACCATTTAATTTATTTTTTCCCACATGCTTTCTTTTCATTTATCTGTTATCAATACACACACACACACACACACACACACACACACACACACACACACACACACACACACACACACACACACACACACACACACACACACACACACACACACACACACACACAGTCTTCCAGCGGGTTCAGTGGAGTGTGGACAATCACTGCAATTTCATGGCTGATAGGAGACTCATAACAAACATATGTAGGCTACAACATGTAGCTTACTACAGTAGCTTATATCACATCAGGCTTTTTATATATTATAAATGTGTTTTGATTTATTTTTGCATTTTTAGCCCTAACCATAAAGCCTAAAGTTATACACTGATGTGTCAGTGATGTTACTAGGTTTTCAATGTAATGGGTCCCAGGACCCACAGGTGGTCATTCAAATGGGTCCCAGAAAAGTTTTATGAGTCCTCAATACAATGTTTTCGAGCGCTGTGAGCTTGTAGATCGACTATTTTCAAAATGTTTGCCTATTTCTTATATTTATTTTACAATTTGGCTAATGTTTGAACTTAGAACTACTAAAACATGTGCCCCTACTGAATTCGGGCGCGCAAAATGGCGTCGGACGTCGGTGGAATCAAAACATTTACGTTTCTATCGCCTGTTTAAGACTTTCTACGTGGATTTTATTTGTGTTAATGTAGGGTAAAGTAGGATGCTTTCACCCATGAACATTGGTGGTGTCTGTGGAATCTTAAAATGTTTTTCTTTTACCGCGATGCGGTAAATTATTTTAACATGGACTCCAATGGAGGCGCATCCCCGGGACCCCAGGACCATGACATGATTGAGTCCCTGGGTGACTTGAATGAGTTTTTGATGCGGGATGCGCACGTAATGACATCACTGAGTGAGCTTGTAGGTGATTTTCAGTTTGTGACACAGGCACAGAAAGTATAAATCTGGTATAACTCTCTAACCCTGAGCCCTTATCCTAACCCTTAAATGCTAAATCCTAACCGTGACTACAACACACAACCTGAATCTTTTCCTGAACTAAACCTCTAACATTGTTTAGTTTAGTTTGTAACCATCATAAAAACTATTTCAATTTCTGTTGGGAGGACCAGGACAATTATCCAAAATGTCTAGTTCTCAAATTCCACTACAAGGGTGGTAATACTAGTGTGCATGAGTAACCCCCCCCCCACACACCCACAGGGGCGTCACAAGGGGGGGGGGGGGGAAGTGGGACTGAGTTACTGGGGCCCAAGGTGGAGGGGCCTGGAATTATTTTATACTTTAGCTATTGAAAAATATCAAAATAGCAGATATACAAGCTCACAGCGCGGCACCGAGTGCCGCGCTGCAAGCTTGTAGATCTGCTATTTTTGAAAAGTCGTGAAAATGTGTGCAAATCTTTGAATATATGTCTTTTTTAAGCGAACATTTGTAACTAAAATGTTGCTTCTGGGGGGTCCCTGGAACTGCATATTTTGAGATGGGGGTCCATGGCCAAATACTTTTCATTTTGGAGGTCCTTGACATGAAAAAGTTGAGCACCACTGATATAGAAACATAGGTCTTGCATACATTTTCACGATTTTTCAAAAATAGCAGCAGCACGCTGTGAGCTTGCATATCTGCTATTTTTCAGTAGTTAAAGCACAACATAACACAGTGAATCATTGTACCCAGGGCCCAGAATTTGGTGCGACACCCCTGCAAACACACACACAAACCATAAAGCAGAGGGACTGGGCCTGGTCTGGAGGTACATACCAACGGCTTGGTTCAGTGAGGAGAGGACCCTTCTTGTCCATGGCATTCCTGAGCCCTGACATAATGTCCTCTTTGTAGCTTCACCGGCCTCCCCTGTCATCTAAGAGAGGGTGACGTTTTACTACTTTAAGACAAGAGCTAGCAGCCACCTGGTAGGAGCTAATGACTGCTTCTGTCACCATACCGCTTACTACAGTATGACATGCCAGTATGACATGTGGCAGAGATATGTGGCAGAGTTGTCCTTGGATTACTCCACGAAGATTAAAGATTGTTCTTGCGCAGAAACGTGCCTTCTCACAGTATCATAATTCTTCTCCCGCCTCATATACTACCTCATCACCCTCTCATCGATACACAGAGATTGATTACGGGTCGATTGCGTCCGTGCGTGTCGATTCTCCATAACGTTATTGAAACGCCGCAACCCTATCCACCCATGGGGAGTAGATAGCAATGTGCTTTTAATTAGCTCTAACTCATTTAGCCGGGGCTACTTGGACCACCGTTTGACATCAGTCATGGCGCATGTGGCCCCGAAGTCACTGACGGAGACCGCTTTGTCAACGTCAGCCTCAGATGCATGGGCCAACGTCGTGCATCAGACGGGACAGCGTTAGTCGAAGCTAGATCTTCTTACTTGTCCCGCTAATTTCATCACTGGCAGGCAATGTTTGCGCTCCATCTTAATGCGCTGCCATTTGTCATGTTGTGTTTTCTTCTTGTGGTAATGGGGCCGCGCGGGCCCAACATGGGAAACGAGCATGACATCAGCGCTGCAGGTCCTTTTTTTCTTTTTCTTCCTCTGAAACCATAGCACATATCAAGTCAGAATGGGTGTGTGTGTGTGTGTGTGTGTGTGTGTGTGTGTGTGTGTGTGTGTGTGTGTGTGTGTGTGTGTGTGTGTGTGTGTGTGTGTGTGTGTGTGTGTGTGTGTGTGCGCGCGCCTTTGGATGAGATCACACTTGCGAGAGCAATAACTACATCCACCTATGACTCGCTCGTCTTTTGTCCGGCCAATCAGTGAATCCCAGCAGGCGTCGCCGCAGTTCACCCTTCTCCTCTCATGTTCAATGACTCGCGCAGCAAAGGTGGTGAGACAGTGCTGAAAATGGATGTCACACGCAATTTCCTCCGAGGAGTGCTCATGTGTGTTTTAAACTGTGTTCTGTCTTTGTGTTTCTCATGCATCTTGGCACTGTGTAGTAGGTGGTTGTGTTTTTCAGGGATGATGCATGGAGGTGGTCCAGAACGCAGAGAGAAGATGAATGGAGAAGGGCTCTGGTAAAAACCTCCAGCTTTACAGTATCTCACTGCCCCACTCCCCTCCTCCGGCTCCTAACAAATGAGGGGTGGAGGACTGTGGATCTGATAAAGAGGCCCCACGGTGAACAAGGCCTTGTCTGTCTGCTTCTCCTGTCCACCCACAGGGGCGTCACAAGGGGGGGGGGGGGGGGGGGGGAGTCAGACTGAGTTACTAGGGCCTAAGGTGCCTTCATTATTTTATACTTTAGCTGTTGAAAAATAGCAGATAATACAAGATCTGCTATTTTTGAAAAGTCGTAAAAATGTGTGCAAATCTTTGAATATATATGTATTTTTTAAGTGAACATTTGTAACTCAAATGTTGCTTCTGGGGGGTCCCTGGAACTAAATATTTTAAGATGGGGGTCCATGGCCAAATACATATCATTTTGGGGCTCCTTCACATGAAAGATTTCAGCACCACTGACATAGAAACATAGGTTTTTCAAAAGAACCTTTGGAACGATTTGAAATATTCAAAGACTTCCACAAATTTTCACGATTTAAAAGAAATAGCAGATCTACAAGCTCGCAGCGTGGCACTCGGTGCTGCGCTGTCAGCTTGTATATAAGTACCCAGGGCCCAGAATTCGGTGCAACTCCCCTGTCCACCCCACCTACGATCAGGGTGGGGAAGGGGGGGGTCCTGTGTTTGCAATATCATGAAGTATGATACAGCCGACACCAGACAGAGCAGGGTTTGGTCGATTCTGTCACCATGGTAATCCTTTAATGGACATGGGGTTAGTTTCATGAGAGCTACAAGAATGCTCACTATGTTTTTGCCGTGTCAGGTGGTGTGGGATGGAGTACAAGACCACGGTAGAAGATGAATCTCCACGATAGTGCACTTGATGCAACATCCATCTAGCGCAGATTCAGAATGTGCTGCTATCTCTGAGAAGTGATGAAAACTTATACTGCTTACATTCAGCGAAGAGAAAAAAAAATGCATCTATATTTTGTTTCGTGTTTTGGATTGTAGCCAAAATGGCTCCGAGGTGCTCTGAAAGCTGTTCTTCTAGTGGTGAATGCATCTGAAGCTGAAGAAATCTATCAATGTATGACAACACATCAGTTCCCTTTAAATACAATATTTCTATCTAGCTATGAGGCTTATTTGCTGATGGTTCTGAAGTTGTACACAATGAAACATTTAAAACATTTAAAACCAAACTACCTGGGGCATTATAGTCACAATAGGGCTCAGTTTCGGGAAACAAAGTTACAGAACACTGCCTAGGAGTTCACATTACTAATATGTGCCTCATGTATGGTGATTGCAATTGCAAACAGAACGACACATTTTCATCTCAACTCTTCTCTAGCCAAATAAACAAATGCATACATTTACATAGGCAACACTGCTCGAATAAAGATGAATCGTACAGAATTAATGCAAGCACAAACACCTACAAAGAAACAGAGTAGACTTGAGAAAGCCAGATAGATGCTTGACAAGCACTCCTGGCATATGTCACCATTTATGCAGTGAAAATGTAAATATTTGCTTTAGAAAAAAGAAAAAAAAAGAGGGCAGGCACACATGGCAACTGGGTCCCATATGATATGACCAATCACATTAAAGTCATTCAGTCTTCTATGTTCTCAGACACAGACGTATGATTAAACCCTGTATCCATTTACATTTGGCTTACAGTGAGTCTCTATTATAGTCCTTCTGAGTCACCCCTCACCTGCTTTTTGAATATCTGTTGCTGGACACAGGCACAATAGTGAAGCAATAGGCATATGCGCTTGAGACTAATGTTAATGGTCTTTGTGAGGTTTAGCGTGGGACGTGGGTTGCGATGAGATGGATGGCTTTTGGAAAACTTTACTGGGCTGGTTACGGTTTAAAACAGTTTCTTACTCTCCCTCTCTGTCTCCGTCACATGCACATGAACTGGACATGCACACAAATGTGCAGGAACAATCACACCACATTAAAACACGAAGATTTAAAGATTTTCCTTTGCCATTTTCTAGGCATCGTCTCAGATACCTGGATGAATTCAACCCTGGGTCTCACTAGGAGCATATGGTCTGAGCAATAACTGGCTGAGGCACCAGGCACATATTTAATGTGTTGCTACTGTACCGTCATTTAGACAAAGCCCCATTCTTGTTGTGTTTCATCCACAGATCATGTTGCTACTGTATAGGCAACATTTTCCTCATATTCTTCTTGTCTCTTTGCACACACACACACACACACACATTGCACAAACACATGCACAAAATGTATGGACTTCTATAGACAGGACAGGCGAGTTATGCAGTAAAATACATGAGGCCAGCCATATGATCGAATGGCATGCGACCCTTGCTTCTTTGACAGTATATCGTCATTGTGTGCTTGTAGATCTGCTATTTTCACTACTTTTGTGTGACACTTTTGTATGGTGAAGTATAGGGTTTTAATTTACGAAAATACATACAAATTTGAAACTTGGAGATACAAGGTTTCTGCCTGACAGTAACGATAATACAGTTTGTGTGTGTGTGTGTGTGTGTGTGTGTGTGTGTGTGTGTGTGTGCGTGTGTGTGTGTGTGTGTGTACAGTATACACACATATTATACACAGTATATTATATTAATATATGCAGTATATAACAGTGGCTTTCGTTGGCCTAAATTAAGGTTATATTGTAGAACCATATTTTCATTGTGAGTTCATTGCATTTCCTGCATTTCTATTTGGATCATACATTACATCTGAAATAATCTCCAAGGTAATCCCCCGCAAAAGTGAACCCAGGTCACGGCAGGCTAAGTGCTTTGGGCAGACTACTGGCACTCCTAAAACTGTGTTTTGACATTCTCCTCCCCGTTTCCACATCCAATTGTGCATTCTTGCAGTTATGCAGAGCGATTTGATTGTTTTGCTTCTTCTTCTGCTTTTTTTCTACTTTTTTTTTTGACTCCCTTACCAACAGATTGATGAGCCCTTCACGTAACAGCCCAAGCAGAGGTTTCTACAAACAAAACTGTCTTTGCTACGTGTATCTGCCAATAACAACTTTTTGGCTGGACACGCATGCCAGCCCTGTACACGCGACTGACTGACTGACTGGCTGACTGACTGACTGACTGACTTAATTTCACATTTATAACAGTTAATTTAATAGTTTGTTAACAATATTTGGGAAATTGATACCTTGTTGCTTGTTTTAAATTAAAAGGCCTACAACATTCTGATTTATTTAACATACATAACCAGTTTTTTATATAACAGCTGAGCCAGTGACAATATTCATTGAAAATGTAGAAGATTAAACAAATTAAAAATACTAATAATAATAATAATCATAATGATAATAACTAGAAAGGTGCAATTCTGGGAAATTGCAAGTGTGGTTGCACTGACGGGAGGCCGGGATTTGATCCCCGGTCGGGTCATACCAAAGACTGTAAAAATGGGACCCCATGCCTCCCTGCTTGGCACTCAGCATTAAGGGTTGGATTGAGGGGTTAGATCACCACTACTGATTTCCCGAGCGCGGCACGGCTGCGGCTCACCACTCCAAGAGATGGGTCAAATGAGGAGAACAAATCTTGCATACAGCAATGTACGTAAATAGTAGGAATCTTAATCTTATATATAAATGGTATATTACATATTGTGATGTCATGTGACGCATGAGACAACAGTGTGTGAAGCATGACCAAAAGCTTCACTTTTCTGTTGTGCAAAGTACCGGTAAGTAAGTAAGTACTGTAAGTGCTAGAACTAGCATGTTGTTCTTGTGCTATTGTGTTAAACTTCAGATAAGGTCAGGCTCGAAATTGGATTTAAAATGTCAACTTAATCCTAAAGTATACCTTGAGATATTTAGGCCATCAACTTATTCAATGCCGATCTCCTATTTAAGACCAACTGATTAGTAGAACATTAAATTAAAGCTACATTGCGGTTGGAAATCAAGTTTTATGTTCCTTCGGGCTCTTATCTTCTCTCTCGTGCACGTATATCAAATTCTGACCACCCATTAAAGCTGCGATAATGCCGCCGCCGTGCCAAATTTAAATGTTTTCTAGCGCATTGAGGGGCTACAGTGTGAGCTTATGTGAGCTTACTTTTTTACGATACGACCTCTGTGGATAAAAGCATCCAACAGACATGACCACATCCGTGCAGGCACTCATAAAAACCGCCTGCCAAACCGGCAAAGTCATTCTTTTCGTCTCTGGCCTCCGCAAGATTAATCTCATGCCTCTTTACGAATCGCGGTCACAGCGATGAGATAGCGCTTGCGATGTCGCCGTCAAAGCGATACGAACAAAATAAATAAATAACACACCAACGCTGTTGACAGCACGGCTCACTTTGCCTGACGAGGCTTGATTACTAGTGACATTTATGGACTCAAAAGATGACGAAAGCGTGAGGCAGAAAGAGAGAGAGAGAGAGAAAGGGGAGAGAGCGGAGAAACATTGAGCCCAAGTGTGCCATCAGTTTTTTCACCTTGGGGGAGAAGGCTTTTCCACAATTTCTCTGAATATGAAAGCGGCCTGCGAAGCATCATTGCATCAGTATCTGGCGGCGCTCGCCTCAGCAATCAGAAACACAATGAGGTCAGGGGGAGTGAGTGACAGAGTTTAGCGCCGACCTTAAACACCTCGTGGGCTGCGGGGTCTATTAACCGCCTATTAAAACTACAGTAATAACAGAATCTGTCTAACACGCTTCAGAGCTAACTGGCAGTCGTTCGCCTTTGCGATTGGTGGGGATGCGGGAACAGCACTCACCTGTCAGGGACGCCGAGCATGCAACAAACCAGACCTTTCCATCCTCCTCCACACACTTTATGAGGTGAAGCACTCGAACGACCGCGGAATGCTGCTCAGACGTAAATACCGCAGTCGCTGATCAGAAACAAATGTCTCATTAAACTGTCATGCCTGATAAATTGATCCCGTTAAATAGACACAATTTGTGCTTACACAGCCACTAATTTGACCTAATCAATTTCATGTCGGTAAATTAGTCGTAGGGTGGAGAAGCAGTGAAAGTTTGGCCACACTGTGTATATGTTTACTCCGGGGCTTGTCACATCAAATAAAGTCAGAAGTGCACCAATGGTTTACATCATGTCACTTTGTTGTAGGGGTCAGGAGGCCGACACTAAACACAATCAATGAAGGGCCCTCTCCACTCGACCCCCAGTGCACACCAGCGAGGGCCTTTGCCATTTTTTTTAAGTGTGTGTCTATGTACTTGTCACGCACCGCACTCACTATTAGCGTGTAAAAATAAATGGAAGCTAATTTGGTGAAGGGGGAGCAAAAGCACCAGCACATGGTGCATGACCTCTGTGGCCCGTGGGTTTGACCAACTTGCCGATCTTGCCGGTTCTGTTTGTTGATCCTAGCGTTCTAACAGTTTACAGAACGAAGGGGCCTGGTTGTGCAGCGAGCTTCCCAGTTTTTACAGATGGGCAGACAGCTGGGCACAGCTCAGGCACATTCCCTGCTAGCCCAACCATGTCGCAGTGACAGCCGCCCCATGCGCAGTACTGAGTGAGGCCTGGACGTGTGGACTTATGAAAATACTGGACGGTGCCAAAGGCTCCAGGCTTCCAAAGCTAATAATGTTCTACTTGCTTGTTGTTCTTCTTAAAGTTTGGATTCAGCAGCTATACATCTGTTACCTTAGTTATTCATGCCCCTTCAAATACAACCATTATCAATTTAACCACTTAAGCCCTATTTATACGTCAATCTCAGTTTGTAGAAACCAAGTGAGCTTGTAGATCAGGAATTTTCCCTATTTTTGTCAATGTTTGAGGATTTTAACGTACAATTACGTGCCCAAAATAGGCAGGGCTAAAGTGGTTAAATATTATCAAATAAAAATGTACTTGAATGATTAAAATAGCTGCATTAAATGCTGAATCAGTGACAGTCATCATCTACAGTAATAGTAAATCATTTTATGCAGGTTTCCTGATGACAGCTTGTATGTGAGCCTCACTACTGTATTCTACATTCTGTCAGACACCTGACAACGATTAAAACAGTTATGCTTGGTTGCACATTGTATCTTGCACCGAAAAAACTATAAATCAGGTCTTAGAAGTCAACAGTCTGATTAAAACACGTCAGTCATTTTCCCAAAGAAAAAAAAGATTGAGTGGAAAATAATAGAAATGTAGCCAGAGTCAAAATGTGGTTTTGAAAGATATCTTTTGTGTGACAACTTTGGCACGGAAAACTCCAGTTTTGGGGTTAACCACTGACAAACTGGAGCCATGCTTTGGGAGGAAGAGTAAGCACTGTCAGCTATTATTATTTCATGTGTATGCTTAGAAGTTAGAAGTGAAATCCAAAGATCTAAGCTGATACATTTTTTGACTAAATGCAATAATGTTTTGCGGGGGGTTACCTTGGAGGCCGTCGTATGATCCAAATAAAAACACAGAAAATGCAATTGACTCTCAACACTTGTTTTCTTTGTGCCTGCCAAAGGAAGTTTGCTGACCCGGCCCACGGGGGTCCCAGGTGAGGTCTTAATTTAAATTTGTGATAAGCTGCGTCCAGCTCTCCAGTTTACCGAGAGGTTGCATGTGTTTGTTAGGATGTATGTACAACATTACGTTAAAAAACTAAACGTGTGTTAAACACACAGTATCAGTTCTGCTACAAAAGACCACCATGTCTCTCAATACATTTAGACAAAACATGATATGTGCCCTCTCAGCCAATCAGGATGCAGGGCTATCAGGAATAATAACCATGAATGCTTTTGTATTCGACAGCACAACATTTTGGATCGACACGCAGACTGACAGACAGACTGACTGACTGACCAAGAAAGTGGCTTAGATGCTTGGTTGCAGCAAACAAAATAAAATAAAAGTAATAGTAATAAGATCTAGGTCAGAAAGGTGCTCTTCAGCCGGTTTGTCAATAACTTCACCTGCATTCAAAAAACAAAGTTTATTTTGTTGCCAAGACAACACGTCAATACCTACAAGAAGTATGAAGTGCATCTGCCAGGGTCCATGACTCAATGAGGAAAAAGCGAGTCTGAATGAGGCTGAACATTCACTTCAGTAATTGTCTGTCCTTTACAATAAAACAGAATGTACATTATTTGTGCGTCTGCGAAATCCGCCAGCATTACAGTCATTTACTAATGATGCAATGCTGCCGATACCGCTCGGAACTCAGATGTACGTGGAAACGCCGTCTACATTTAAGCCATAGAACACAAATGTCACAAATCTTTTTAATGATGCAATCAATTTTCCAGGATCCACAACTGCTGTGGTCTGTCGGAGTGCATAGAAAATATATGCATCCACCCGGACCCTCCAAGCTGATAATGAAGAGCGGATGTGCGCAGAGGAAACTTGTATGTCAACTATAGCTTGTCTATCACATCACACCGCAGCGGACATTTCATACTCCGCCTGGAACGTGGCCAGCCTTTCAACACGGCATCCAACCCCTGCTGTTCTTAACATGCTAGCTCAGTGGTTCTCAATCTTTTTTGGCTTGAGTACCCCCTTTCGCTGATTTTTTAATCCAAGTACCCCCTTTACCCGACAACAATATTTTCCCAACTGCAATTAAAACAATACTAGCGGTATATGATAACCCCCCTTTTCAAGAATACAACATCACAAAACATAAAAAGGGAGTGAGAGTTGGCCACAACACTGTGGCCATAACATTTCAGTCCAGTTTTCATGTCAATAAGTTACATTCAAACAACATTCAAACACATACCATTTGCCTGGTACCATGTCATTTGGGTTGTCAACTACTGTATCAGGCTCACAACAAAGTCTCTCCAAGTATCATCATTAAACATAACAGTAAATGTTGTTTCTCCTTCTAATTCAATTGTAGTTAATTATTTAACTATGAATAATAGTATTATGATTCTATTTTTCTTTTTGGGGGGCATCATCTTGAGTACCCCCTGCAGTACCTCCGCGTACCCCTAGGGGTACACGTACCCCCATTTGAGAAACACTGTGCTAGCTAAACTAAAGCCCCCCCCCACCGGTGCACGCACCCTCCTCCATTCTTTGTCCTGCCATGGTGAGGGAGAGGTTTTCTACTAAGCACCTTCATATGCTGTGCGCCGTTTGCCAAGAAAGCTCTCAACACATGGAGATTGGCCCAGAAGGATGGGCTCTCCAGGGCTTATTAGGTCCTGTTTTGTCTGTCACTGCCACTTTTCCCTGGCCGAAAAACATCCACCTTCCTCCCGCGCCCCGGGGACCCCCAAATTATACCGCGAAGGAGGAAGATGAATAAAGGTGATCCAACCCTGTCGCACCTATATATATATGACACATAACATATGATGGAGAGTGTCCCCAGGGGCTCCCCCACCCAGTGACACAGTACAGTATACTGTAACAGCCAGGGACGTGCTGGCCATTGGGAAAAGAGGGACAACTCCCGAACGGCCGGTTCATTCTCGGCCGGTCCCGGCCGGCCATTGTGTAAAAATTTAACTGTTTGCACAAAAGTAAAAATTAAACTGTTTGCACAAAAGTAGTGAAAACAGCAGATCTACAAGCACACAACGCCTCGCGGTGCGAGGCGTTGTGTGTTTGTAGATCGGCTGTTTTCACTAGTTGTTTTCACTAGTTTAAATCATTTTTAAAATGATAAATACAAAACAAACAAAATATAACTCATGTAATTGGCCCACATGGCTTGTCACTTGTCATGATCTGAAATGGCAAATCTTTGAGTAGCAGCAGCGCTATAGAGAGAGATCTCTCTCTATAGCGTGCAATGAGGGCCTCTCCAACTCTTTGTCCCGGGCTGAATCAGGGGCCCTGCACGTCCCTGGTAACAGCGGTCTGCAGAAAGACACCCACAAGGCAAAAAGGCTTGCTGTGTAAACTGACCCCGCTCTTTGGCACTGCCACTGCAGGCACATGACGCGAAATGATAAATCAGTTGTCCTTTTCACCCCCCACCCCACCCCACCCCCCGCCCCCCTTACCCGCGATGTGCTTTTGATTACAGTAATAAAATGCACTTCGGGGGATTGCAACACTAAATAGCAATAAATCCAAAGCAGAGCACACTGTCAGCGGCACCTAAAAGGGGATCTTAATGACTGACTCACTCTCGACATGTACCTTCACTGGAATTTCAGCCAGTGCAGAAGAGAACCTATGCGGAGGCGTTTGAGTCCAGGCGGAATTCTCCCCCCTGTTGGCCGATCACCAGTGTGGTTTTCCTTGACCTCAGAGGAATTATGTGGTCATGATAAGTGATTTATAAAAAAAGAAGAGCAAAGACCCAGGGACCATTAAGTAAATAAGGTGAAAAGCCTCACAGGGCTCAAGGCTCTGTCCACTTTGGCTCGGCGAAACCGAGAATACAGCTTTTCAATCAAGAAATCATGATTCGTTAGTGGGAAATTGGCGCGCCATTGTTAGCGTTGTGCAAGTTACAAAAATGTAGACAAATGGCTAGCCATTGTTAGCGTTGTGCAAGTTACAAAAATGTAGACAAATGGCTAACGGCTAGCCTGGCTAGGAATGCATTTCGCAGAAATGAGGTGAAAAGCTAAGGGTTGTGAAAAACTTAAATCACGATAGGAGGCTGTGTTTTCTGTCTGTCATTCCACATGTGGCAGAAAGTCCTCCTTGGGGGGGCAACACCACAATATCTGTTTAATAGTGTTTGTGCACCTCGTTCAGTGGTTCGGAATTTGTGGCTTCCCTTGAATTGTAACCGCTATGTTCACTTCTGACAGTCTTGGGTCCAACCTTCAACTCTGGTTGACTTTTAGGACACTTAGTCATGTGTTCCCCCCCCCACCCCCGACTAATACACCGTAAAATATTGAGTGTTAATTTAACTCTGAGAGTCTACAAGTGGACATTTGTACACTCTCTGAGTCACAGATGGAGAAATGAAGACTAAGGACTTTACTGTGTACTCAGTGGTATTTCCTGTGAGACTTAATGAGGCATCACCCCCGTCATGCCAGAGATACCTACCACTTCACTACAATCGAGGACACACACACACGAAACACTGATATTATAGCACCTTCTCTCAAAAACAAAATGATCTGTACAACATAAAGCATTGATGAATGGTAATAATTAAATAAATTATGTAAAGCATCTGTTAAATGGTTCCAGTTATTTTTGGCACACCTATCTAAAGGACAGTAAGAAAATAATTGAAAAAGAAAAGAAAAACATGGGACATAAAAGGAACATATTAACTAAACTAGTTAAACTGGAACCCATATAGCACCTAATCGTTTAATAACTGTGGGCTAGCACCTGACTGGATAGCATTTGCTACTAGTCTCCCTCTCAAAGCCTGTTAGCACTGCAAACAGTGCAAAGTTATAAATTCTTAACGTCTGACATCTGCTGACAACCGAAAACAGCCAAATATGTAAAAAGTGACACTGCCAGACTTATGCCAGACAATAACACAAAATATATGGTTTGGATGATGACAGTTTATGATCTACTGCTATGTTTTTGCCATTTATTCATGCCTCATATTACACACTTGCACACTAGCTATACGCACTGATCCTCAACACCCCATGTTTCGTACACGCAGCCTCATGCTACCGGGATCAAAGGATGGCGATATTGTCTGTCTGTTCGTTCATCCAATACTTTGGTCCCAAAGAAGATATTTTTTTAAAACCATACTGGCTGGACTGCCATGGAATTTAATGTGATCCTACATGATCCCAGGTTGAACTTGAACCCTGCTGATTTATTGACCCCATGTGGCCTTTCCTCTAGCCAATATCTATTATAAAAGACTTCTGATGTTCAGTGGAAACTAAATAATATACTGTGTGTGTGTGTGTGCCCATGTGGCCTTTCCTCTAGCCAATATCTATTATAAAAGACTTCTGATGTTCAGTGGAAACTAAATAATATACTGTGTGTGTGTGTGTGTGTGTGTGTGTGTGTGTGTGTGTGTGTGTGTGCGTGCGTGCGTGCGTGTGTGCGTATTTATTTGTTCCATTTCTATCGCTTTCCTTTTCCCCTCTACCTCTCTGTCCTCTCTCTTCATAAGCATTTAATACTACAAAACGATGCTATAAAACTGTGTTGTGACCAGGGCAGGAATTTCATGGAGGCCATGAAGGCCATGGCCGTCGTTGCCCCTCAGTTTGGCCTTGTGCCCCTCCAAAAAATGGCAGGCCCTGAGGCCACAGTGGCCTTAATGCCACTATTTTCTCCTCTGTCTCTGGCTTGTCAATGTAGACATGTAGACACCGGTGTCTTGAGTCCCCATTTTTTAACCAATCCAGTATCTTTGATTTGTGCAGGGCTGAGCATAAGACTGTATACCATTTATTTATTTCACAGCAGATATTCAACATATTAAATGTAACCCTTAAATTCAATTAATTATTTCAATGGACTAAAATCTTGTTTTATTTGATGGCCTTCCTGCCCTGGCATTTGGCCTTTGTGCCCTAAAAAAATTGACAACCCCAAAGGCCAAGTGGCCTTGCCCCTAAAATGATGAAATTCCAGGCCTGGTTGTGACAAATAAAACTGATTCTGATTCTGAAAAGACTATCGAGGAGCACCGTCTCATCTCCCAATGCTTTAGCCAGATCTTTCACTTGGGAGTCCAGTGTCTCTGGCAACAGCATCTACTGTAGATATTTAAATAGCATTCTTCCTCTAGTTGGAAGTCTCCAGAAGAGTACGATAGAGGTTATCATCTGGGTGTTATCTCTGTATCAGCGTCCAACGAAAACAGCACATCTTTGGGCGACAGTAGTGGAAATTGGTGATATGTCTTCTGGACTTGCATTAGCAGCCTCGAGTATACACTAGGTGCCATCCAGATGTTTCTCAAGTTCCTTCTTCATTGTCCATGTTTCAGAACCATTATTGTAGGAGGCAGGCACATGCACACATAGACATCAAAGGGGGCTTGTGACCCTGCCCTTTTATCTGTAAAAAGTGCCCTCTCCAGACCACAAATGCAGTTTTTACTGTGGTGAAATGCAAATGCCCTTTTTCCCTTTAAAAAAGAAAAATACAGATAGGAAGCAGGGGATAGGCCCTTCAATTAGCCAATGACCAAGAGCCAGCAATAAAGATTGCATGTATCTTTTTCACGTGGAGAACTCACGTGGAGGGGTTCTCCAATAATGAATCAAGAAATGCCCATTGGGCTAAATGGGTCAAATATAAAGTTGCAAAAATCAGCATTACATACATTGCATTACAATTCATAAGAATATAGTCTAAGGCACATATTTAGATAATAATAAAGGTATCTAAAAACTTTTGATTATTAAATATTTTACTTATATTGTAGGAGGCTTTCTGCTCATTGCAGGCTGTCAAGGTTATATCATAATATATACAGTATATAATATTATATGTGTTCCACTGGTGAGAGGATGAGGCTCTTACAATGATAATGTTGGTCAATTCAAACCACTTGGTTTCATTTGGATGTAAGGGGGTAGCATGACCTCAAGGAGGCCGCCAGCTGGGCTTTTAGACTCTTGCTCTTGTTTCTGGCCTCTGGCAGCATAACACAGCATAAAATATCCTTTTTAGAAAAGGTGAAGGGCAAAGCGATAAAGAGCAGGGCGGACAGTCCTGGGAAAAGTAGTAGAGAGGAGGACCCATACTGTAGGAAAAGGGCAGCCAAGGGGCACAGCCCTATTAATAACACCGACAACTAGATTATCAACCACAAGTGTGAGGAAGAAAGAGAGTGTGAGAAGAGGTCGGCATACTAACCCTGGGCAGTTGTGTGTTGTGCAGGGGTGTCACGCCGAATTCTGGGCCGTGGGTAGTGGTACAAGGAACGCATTGTTATGTATTCGTTTGTGCTTTAACCATTGAAAAATAGCAGACATACAAGCTCGCAGCGCAGCACTCGGTGCTGCGCTGTGAGCTTGTATACCTGCTATTTTTGAAAATCGTGAACATTTGTGCAAATCTTTGAATATTTCAAATCCTATGTTTCTATGTCAGTGGGGCTCAAACCTTTTCATGTCAAGGACCCCCAAAATGATATGTACTTGGCCACGGACCCCCATCTCAAAATATTTAGTTCCAGGGACCCCCCAGAAGCAAAATTTGAGTTACACATGTTTGCTTACAAATACATATATTCAAAAATGTTCACACATTTTCACGACTTTTCAAAAATAGCAGATATACAAGCTTGTATATCTGCTTTTCAATAGCTAAAGTATAAAATAATTAAGGCCCCGGCCTCCACCTTGGGCCCTAGTAACTCAGTCCCACTTTCCCCCCCTTGTGACGCCACTGGTGTTGTGTGAACTCGAAGAGAGAGAGAGAGAGAGAGAGAGAGAGGGTAAAGCTCAGGCCACGGGAGAGGAAGGTGGGAGTACAACATGAGGAGCTAGTTGACCTTATTGATCAAGTGTTTAAGATCAGGGCTTAAAAACAAACTGCTGGTTCCCCCTGTTGGACAAATGTATATTCCTGAGGCAAGTTTACAGCTGGATCTCTGTATAGCAAGTTTCCTGGCTGTCAATCAGACTCACAGCGAAGGATTTATGACTTTGTTGTGCAGTCATTTTTGCCTTTTACCATCTCAGGGGAATTCACAAAAACCTTTGGGTGTCTAGTACTACAGTACACATCTGCACTGTGGGTCTCTGACCCTAAATGAACGAGTTAACATATGTAGAGTCTATCTGTAAATATAATAAATGGACAATCATGTCTGGCTATCAACAGTGAATATATGAATCTAACGCCATGGAATACATGAATGGATATTAAGTACAGAGACAGACTATCAGCAGTGAATATAAGAATGAATAGACCATGTATGTGCCATGTCAACAGGCCTTCAACAGTGAGTAGCTGGATGAATGCATGTGCAGTCTATCAACAATGAATATATGAATAAATATGTCTCTCAACAGTTAGCCTTAACAGACATCTGTCAAGGTTAGATACATTTAGACAGACAGACAGACAGACAGACAGACAGACAGACAGACAGACAGACAGACCGTTGATCCACATGTCTACATTTACTTTAACACATTCCATAAAACTTCCGACTCTAGTTTGCTTCCGAGTGCCTAGAACAAGTTATACGGTATATAACCTCCCCTTCTTAAATAATAGTCTTGCTCCATTTTTGCAGATTTAAAGGTCTCATGACATCAAATTTACTATTTTTTATTCTTAGGCTTTTTTCATGTTTCTTGACCTCAATCACACCAAACAAAACCTGACCTTTCAACATTCAGTGTTTTTTCTGTAATCTGCAGTTTTCTGAATAATTAGGCTCAGAAAGGTGAGTTCATTTGTCTCTGGATGTACACATCGTCATCCAGGGGAGGGTGTATCACCTTTGCTGTTACTTTACATTGTGTTTGCATCGGCCCAATGCACCATTTACCATTCACCACTTCGGTTGTTGCGTTCACCCTCTCCTACAACCACACCGTCCTCTGGATGATGATACAAACATCCAGGGGCAAATGAACTCACTTTTCTGAGCATAGTAACTAAAACAACTACAGATGGATTACAGAAAAAACACTGAAAGTTCAGTTTTTGTTGGTGTAATTGAGGTCAGGAAACAAACAAAAAAAAAAGCCTAAAAATTTAAAATTATGAAATTTGACGTCATAAGACCTTTAAGGCCCCAAGCTAGGTTTGATATGATATCAAACAGATGTGATAAAACTGTTTCAGATGCTGCCAAGTGGCAATTAAGTGTCTCTACGTAGCCACACGGTCCCTGGCAGTAGGTGTAGGCTGGCAAGCATCTATTTCCCCCCGGAAGATCTGGCTTACGAACAAACCAGACCTGGAGGAAAACGTAAACACCGGACACACAATAAAACACCCCCCTGGCATGTGTTCAGAAGAAGCCTACTGTATGTGTTGTTACACACACACGCACGCACGCACGCACGCACGCACGCACGCACGCACGCACGCACGCACGCACGCACGCACGCACGCACGCACGCACGCACGCACGCACGCACGCACGCACACACACACACACACACACACACACACACACACACACACACACACACACACACACACACACACACACACACACACACACACACACACACACACACACACACACACACAGTCAGAGACACATGCCAACTTTGAAAAAAAAAAAAGTATTGACATACATACAGTTCACACTAACACAGACAATTTTTGTATAGCTTCTATTCATTTTTTTGTTGTTGTTTTATTACTGCAACAATGAGGTGACAAAACCTTTTTTATAGCTGTCCAGTACATATGGTTTTTACCTGTGCACAACACACATCTTGAATCTTGAAGATATAAAGACATTTGGGAGTGTGGACAGAAATAGAAAATCCTGCGAAATCCTAAATGTAGATGAGGCCAAATCTGACTGATTTTGTGTTCTAGTATTAACTGGAGATTTTAAATAAAAGTTATGTCCCTGTTTGGAACAATTCAAGTGTATTTTTTGCATTCTTTTCTTGTTTTTCAATGCATCAACAACAGGAAAGCAAGGGTTCTGGTTCTTCTGGTCCACTCAATTGCAGATTTAATCACATTGTGATGTTTATAATAAAGGAAGGAATGTAAAGCCCAGATCAATTATGAGGAACCTCTTTACATCTTTCATCTTCAATACTCTCAGAAATTGTATGTTTTATTACTAAAACATACATTACTGATAATATATGGGCTCACCAAAGCGAAAGGATTACAAGTCAATTCAATTGTGACAGCGATAATGCTACCAGTGATGTTGGGAAGCCGCGTAAACAAAACAGGAAACCAACAAAAAGCATTAGTGTAAGGAATCTGTTAGGCTGGCAAAGCCTGGCGGTTTATAACTGCCCAAAAGAATGCTAACAAGATTTTCCATAAAGCTATATGATTGTTTCTCTAAGCTTCCCTCAGATTATGGAGATAGGGACACTAAGCTAGTTCAGAGAATGGTGGGCCACTAACTGTTGTATCTCAGTAGCAGCCGGGTAAGGAAAGAGGTACAGGGGTCTTCAATGTTTTCAGGCCAAGGACCCCTTAGTTGAGAGAGAGATGAAGCAGGGACCCCCACAACCTTTCAAGAGATTCCATATACCGTAGTTTCATCGTTTGACAGCACAATCATCAGTGTATTTTGGATTCGTGTCAATTTGTGTTTTCAGATATTTAACCACTTGAACCGTCAATACTTAGGCCTAATAAACTTGAACTATCACTCAGTACTTAGTGTGCTCTTTTTTCCCCTCTACACCAAACCTCTTTGCTGAAAATAGCTGATCTACAAGCTCGCAACGCCTCACAGCGCGAGGCCTTGTGAGCTTGTAGATCTGCTATTTTTGGCTAAAGTTCTCAGAATATGGACGTTAGGGTTCATGTGATTAATATAAAAAAGGAGAAAAAAAGTTTCTATCTCACAAAGACTTGGAGGACCCCCTGTAGTAACTCTGAGGACTCCCTAAGGGTCCCGGATCCCCTGTTGAAGAAACCTGCAGTAGTGTATGCTTGTGTGAGTGCTCGAGTACGTGTACGTGTACAACATGCACATACAGTATGCAGCGGTTTCATAGGCCTACTCTGAAAGTTAAAGGAACAACACCACAATATAAATATCCGCTATCACACGTAAAAGTCCCACATTCAAAGTTTCCTGTTAAAGTAAAAAAGCATTGGCATCAAAATATATTTACAAGCACAAAAGTACTCATTATGTAGAATGGGTCATTTCGCAGTTATATTATTGGATTGTAAATAACGCATTCTCATTCTTCCCTTTAATGGTGCAGCTGGTAAGTGTGGGGCTTATTTTAATTACCAACATCATTTATCAGTTAATGTACAGTACGTTGCAGCCTATTAAAAATATAAATCTGAAAAGTAACTAGTAACTAAAGCTGTTTTAGTGGTGCAAAATACATTTTACTTAGGGGTGTAGTGGAGTAGAACTATATATAATTTAAATACTACCGTAGTACACATCACTGGCCAGATAAAGGGCGAGGTTGCATGTCGCCCTGATGGTGTGTATGTGTGTGAGAGGTATACTTGGTGGGTCTGGTGTATAATTAGTGTCTGCATGCTAGAGCAGTGGTTCTCAACCTGTGGGTCGGGACCCCCAGGGGGGTCCCCAAATTATTTTGGGGGGTCCCCAGACGATTAACTTATTGTGCAACATTGTTTTCTCACTCAACAGTAATCAACCAACATAAAGTTTAAGTGTATCCACAACTTTCCAACATCCCATCGTGCATTGCGCAGAATGTGCAGGCAGCTTCCGGCACCGCAGCCGAGAGTGATCTACAAGCTCACAACGGTTGCATCTGCGACGCGATGTGAGCTTGTATGTCTGTGGTTAACCGGAAGTGTCCCGCAAATAATGCTACAGTAAATTCTCGCAGAAACAGGTGGATAGAGTGTTTATGTACATTTCTAAAGTGGCAATTTAAGGACTATTTAATACCTCTAAAATGACAAATTAAACGTTGGTCAAATTGTCAAATATTAGAGACAGAAATTGTGAAAATAGCCGATCTACATGCTCACAACGCCTCGCAACGCGAGGTGTTGTGAGCATGTAGATCGGCTATTTTCACAATAGAACCGTGTTATACACTAATGCAGGGGTCTTCAACAGCAGGTACGGGACCCCTAGGGGGTCCTCAGAGTTACTACAGGGGGTTCTCCAAATCTTTGTGTGATAGAAACTTGTTTTTCCCCCCTTTTATATATTAACCACTTGAACCCTAGCATCCATATTCTGAGAACATTAGCCAAAAATAGCAGATCTACAAGCTCACAACGCCTAGCAGTAGATCTGCTATTTTTGGCAAAGAGCTTTGGAGGGGGAAAAGAGCAGACTAAGTACAGTGAAACGTCAAGGTTATTAAGTATTGATGACAATGCACTGACAATGAAACTATATGGAATCTATGATAAGGTTGTGGGGGTCTCTGCTTCATCTTTCTCTCAACTAAGGGGTCCTGAAAACTTTGAAGACCCCTGTACTAATGTAATGCCTCAACTCTTAGTGCTCGTCAGGGTGGGGGTGCCCCCAGTTAGAATATGATTATTTTGGGGGTCGCGGCCTGAAAAGGTTGAGGACCACTGTGCTAGAGCATGAGAGACAGTTGAGTATGTACGGTACCTTCAGTTTGTTGCGTGTCGTTGCGTGCTCTCTCTCTCTCCCCTTCTTGGCTGCATAGCAGGAGGATGGCGACTCACAGACGTGAGGATGAGCCTTTAGAGCTTCACACTGATCCTTCCAGCATCTTTTCCAAGCAAGAGAGGGAAAACAAGGCCACGGTTATTCAATCCCATCAGTGGCGGAGACTTCAGTCAATCTTGCATAAATATTTTGTTAATGCCGTAGCATTATTTTTCTCGAATAAGTTCTTTAGCAGATGGTGCATAGCAATTATTTATTATAGTTTTGGTGTAGTATTCTTCAGTAATGCTTGATTTGTAGTCCATCGTATGATGGGGTCATGCACCAGCAACAGCCTCACAACGCGCCACACGACAGAGCAGAAATCAGGCATGCATGCTTTTCATAACCCAGGCCAGGACCTTTAAATCAGTGGGTCTCGACCTGTGGGCCACTGGTGGGCTATGATTGTAATGATTATATAAAACACACACACACACACACACACACACACACACACACACACACACACACACACATGATATTATACTTAAAAAAAAATAAAAAAAAATGGACCTTGAAAAGTGAGTTTTCACTGAGATACAGATAATAACTTAAAGGAGTAGTTCACCCACAAAAACATATTGTTTCTATTGATTTGAGTTCAATAATATTTCTTTGTAAATTTATTTTTATTCTTTTCATTTTTTGCATTCCGAAGACAATAATTTGATTATAATAAATGTACCCCCATTGATTCTGGATGGGGACCCAATTGTACTCAAATTATTGTCTTCGGAATGCAACAAATGAAAAAAATATTATTGAACTCAAGTCTCCATGGCGGGAGTAATCATAAAACATAAAAGTATTTCCGTCAATATGCGGAAAGAGACACAAATGCTAATCAATGACAGTCAAGAAGTACTGTACAAACAAATATGTAAAACCAGTGGGCCTACAAATCAATAACGTAGCAGAGCTTAAAGGCCTGGAATGTTCTCTCTCATACTTGTATAATGAGATGTTATAATAAATAATCTTGGATCTCTCTTGGATCTTGGATACAAAAATCAACGTTTCAGTCAAAAACAGTCTATCCTTTTCAGCAGTATTATAACTGTGTGCTGAGGAGAGAAGAAGGGGTGCGTTTGGCTTCAGGAAAACACAGATGCCTGTCAAAAGCTAAACAGCCCTGGCATCATACGTACACTATTATTTAAAACATCAGGATCAGGGGGAGTGAGTGATTTTATCTCATTGATTTAGTGCAGTCGGTCCTTGTAAACCTAATTCCCTCCCAAAATCCAGGAAACAGCCCCAACACATTTGAAAAGAGCTAATAAAACAATAAGCCAATAACAATATATTTCTTGGTTAATAAACACACTACCCTGGCATCAAGGTAATTAAAACAAGCTGCCATTGCTCTCCACTTGGCACGGGAAGCTTCCTTTTCCTCTTACCTGCTTCC
Source organism: Nannobrachium achirus (assembly GCF_963921795.1). Lineage (NCBI taxonomy): Eukaryota > Metazoa > Chordata > Actinopteri > Myctophiformes > Myctophidae > Nannobrachium > Nannobrachium achirus. Next base: position 27,777,948 of record NC_137819.1, read on the forward strand.
CTCAAGTACACTGAACAAGGAGTGGTCAGAATGTACCACGTTCTAAGCACGGGGAGGCAAACTGGAGCTGAAAGGTTGATGGAATAAATTGAAGAAAATAAAAAGAGCAGAGTGCACAAGTGCACAGTTGTCCTTAAAGGGCCACTTCACCTTTGGGACAACTAGATCTTATTTTATTGTTGTTTGGGACACAATCAACACAATCCTGAGTTATTCTTTGTGTTCAATTGTGTTGATTGTGTCCCAAACAACAATAAAATAAGATCTGGTTGTACCAGAGGTGAAGTGGCCCTTTAACCCCAACCCATACTTCGGGCTCCAGTTTGCCTCCTTGTATCTCGGACGTGTTCTATGTAACCTTTCCTTCTTTAATGTAGTCCTTGCTAAAATGTAAGTACTAATGTGTGATCAATTAGGGCTAAATTTGTGGCTTAATAATAGGCTCTGTGCTGTACTGTAGGTCCAGTTTTCCCGAAGGTGGTATGGGGCTTTTAAGCCGTGACATCATTTTGTAGTCAGACCTCCAAACAGATTTATTGTCAATATCTGTCCCTCGCTATTTCAACAGATCCGAGACAAAAATAACGACTAAAGTATAATTCTACCACTTTCCTTTCAACAACAAAGAGAAGAAAAATTTGTAAATAGTAAAAATAGTCAAAAGATTCACGGGCGCTGGGGCCAAAAGTTCTCCTCTGCCTACAAAATGATGTCAGACTTAACAGCCCCATAGACCATATTCATACCGCGGCCATCTTTGATCACATGACCACATGGGGTGGCAACGCAGCCAATCAGAAGCTTCCGCGGGTGGTATTGCCTTACCCAACAGCTTCTGATTGGCTACGTTGCCAGCCCATGTGGTCATGTGATCCAAGATAGCTGCGGTGTGAATAAGTTCAATAGCCGTTTCCTGTTCCGGTTCAGTTTCCCATAGCTTCGTTTGGTTGGCACCGCAGCACATTTCACCCCAAAACACATGACAACTTATATTTCTGGTTCCAATCTGCTGTGGAGCCAAGCAAACAAAGCTATTGGAAAATGAACCGAAACAGGAAACAGGTTTGCCACCTTCTGTAAATCTGGGACAACAGTTATGCAATGAGCCTATAGATCACACACCTGACAGCTTGGTGTGTCAGTGTGTGCACATGCGTATGCGTGTACGTTAATGGATTAGACCAGTGTTCCCCAAACCTTTTAGCTCAAGACCCAAAAGAGAGATTAAATGTTTGCCCGACTTTCGACCTGACATCCTATCGTGCATCAAAACTACGGTATAGTGTGTACAGCTTCGATGTAAAGATTATTGATATTTTTATTGTTTAGAATTTTATTGAATAGGTTCTTGGTCTACCTACGTCTTTTTTTTATTTATTATTATTATTACCATGTGCTGCCCTTACTTATTGTAAATCACAATAAATTCTACATTGTAAACTGACCAAACAAGTGAAAAAAGCAGATCTACAAGCTCACACAGGGCTTTGCTTCGTGCTGCGAGTTTCTGCTAGATCTCCTATTTTCACTACTTCTTAAACGTTTTATTTATTTATTTATCTAAATTATTTTATTTTTTGAAATACTTTAGAAAAATGTTAGAATTGTTTTTAATTGTTGCCGTTTAAACTTAATATATTATTATACATAAAAAGATTATGGTATACATATTACATATATATTATTTAAACATAGGAAAGGAAAAATAGGGGATATTTACTTGCGACTTGACTTAGACACAGGTCCTGACCCACTGTTTGGGACACAGTGTATTGGATTACCTATTTGCGTACAGTGCTTGTATGTGGGTCTGTGGTTGTGTGTTTATCTTAGGCCTCTGAAGGTGTAGCCTTGTGAGTTGTCTCCTGTGGCTGTGGGCTGGCAGGGCAGCTAGCACCCTCTTGTGATATCGGCCCAGGCGCTCTGTCACCTTGAAGCCGGATAAATGCCCAAAATGAAAGCCAGCCTCTGCCTGGAAAGAGGGAGCTGTGATCCAAGTCATCCAACTCTGCCACCGCCGCCAAACTACTTGGCCTTTGGTGTGGCGATAATGTGCAGCCTCAGTGGCGCTTCTGGTTATATAGTAGAAACAAACATTATCACAAAAAACTAAACAAACTGCTCTCACAGTGGACTGGCTGGCTAAATTCCCCGAATAAACTTAAAATAGGCCTATTCTATTCCGGGTTCTGTTGAGCGGGAGATTCAGCAATCTTAACTACATTAACCACTTAAACCTTATATACAGTACTTACCCCCCTAAACCAAATCTCTTCACCAAAAATAGCCAACCACTGCGCATCACATTGCCAAAATGTTTGCCTATTATGACATGCCCAGAATAGGGATGCTATAGGGTTCATGTGAATAACCGTAGCGTATCCATTTTTGGCATGGCCGTTTGTAAAATACCTTTTGAAAATAGCAGAAAACTCACAATGCAAAGTCTAAAATAGGCCATTAAAAAACGACATAATAGCAACAGACATCAAAACAAGTATCATCCTAGTATCAAAGTATAAGAACACCTACTGTAGGTCATCAAAGTGCTTCTAATCTACACACACACACTCACACACCCACACACAGGTTTGTGTTAGGTCAGATATCTCTCATCATGTACATCTACTGTATGCATGCACAATGTACCATATTGGAGAACTGTGTATATGCGCGCACATGAAAGTATGTGCAGGCACGTTCATGCCTGCACGCTCTCCGGCGCGAATTCGATAAGATAAATTGAATCAAGGGCCCGAGCTCAGCGGGGCTCGGCCCGTTCCACTGCAGAGCCCTCTCTCTCGCTCCTGCAGGCTTCGTGTCACCGAGGTGTCGGGAGATTAGACACACACACACACACACCGCCTTCACTCTCAAAGGTTAATTCCTTTATGGAAGAAACCGCTCGATTAATTGCGAGCGTCTCGTATCTGCTGAAAGGTGTCAGAGGAGAGAGAGGTCTCCGGTCTGCCTTTTGCGTTCTACCGTACCTCGAGGCCTTTTCCCCTTACACTCTCTATTTTTACCTCCCACTGACAGCTGCACGGTGCGCTGGAGTAGAGCAACACATGGAAGCCTTTCCAACAGGACAACCGGATGCCAGGCCCATATCAACCCCAGTCCCAACAGGGCAAAAGGAAATGATTCTCAAATATTGACGTAGGCCCCGGTTTTATGCCTCACGTATCGCCGAGATGCGTGGACCTCCTCCGCCGGTTCCTCATCAGTTGGAATTGTGCCCGTGGGACTCGTACGCTCATTTCTCAATGGTTATGACAAAAAACCAAAAGCACAGCCATCATGTTTCATTGACCTTCTATTTCCCAAATAGCGCACTTCGCTGGCCGATTTATTCTAATTTAGTGGGACGTCATATTGTGTTAACAGTCCGCCCTTCTGCGGCGTGTTACTTTGGGGAAAGCCAGGATGTGAGACGTCTTCGTTTATCTGTAATTATGCAATCACTTTCACAGCTGCATGGCATTATGGTCAATTTGCTGTACAAGCTTTCGATATGAGCCCCGTTGAACCGTGCCACGCTCTACCTAGGCATGATATATTTGCGTTGGCATGGGGATGCACACAACTGTCATGCCATGACAGCTCTAATGTGACAGCAATACCTAAAACCATGCCATTAAGTCACACAGTCACTGTCAGTGCGTGTGATTGATGAAAAGAAGGTTATGAAAGATGTCCACAGTAATTGCAGAACATAAGCCCGGAACACTGCCAGCGTAGTGTGTGTCTGCGTATGTAATCATGAATAAATGTGATTAATCTGAAAACCGACACACGTTCCCTCGAGTGGCCGTTAATAAATCTGACCTCAATTTCGGGGTTCGGGTCCAGAAAGCTGCTTCATCTCATTTACACTCTGATGGTGGGTTTCCCCTTACCTTCTTCTCTTGAACACACATACCTGAGTCATGTCTGGCTGAGTGCTGCCAAAAAATGTCGGGGGCTTTATCCCATTTAGGGTTAGAATTATTGAATGCTTTAGCTATAGAAAAATAGCAGATATACAAGCTTGTAGATCTGCTATTTTTGAAAAAGTCGTGAAAATGTGTGTAAATCTTGAATATATGTATTTTTAAAGCGAACGTTTGTAACTCAAATTTTGCTTCTGGGTGGTCCCTAGAACTAGATATTTTGAGATGCGGGTCCGTGGCCAAATAAATATCAGTTTGGGGGTCCTTCACATGAAAAGGTTTAAGAACCACTGACATAGTAGTCTCTCAAGAACAGACTAACTGAGCTCCAGTTAAGTGAAAAGGACCTTTTCTTTGACCATGGCTGGCCAGATAGACATAGAAACATGGGTTTTTCTAAAAACCTTAGAAGGATTCAAAAGACACTTATAGAATCTTGTCAAAATTCTAATTTTCACAAAAATAGCAGATCTACAAGCTCGCAGCGCGGCACTCGGTGCCGCGCTGTGAGCTTGTATATCTGCTATTTTTCCATAGTTAAAGCATAATGATACACAATAATGTGTACCCGTTCTAAATGGGTTATTATTGCCGTCTCTCCCGAGTGTCCTGCGTTCGAATGGAAAGATGGCATCTGTGTTGAAAGGGGTATATTTCTGCCCTGGTTATGAATGGACTCATTGTGTTGAGTGGCTTAAACCTGGACTCTGCGGAGTGTCACCTAAGTGCTTCTCATGTCGTTATCTGAAAAGGGACCGAAATGGGTTCCAGACTTGTGTAAGTAAGTCGCTTGTGTGACAAAAGAGAGAGGAAAAAGCAAGCTATCTCTCACTAACTTTAAAGGTGATTTGTCATCTCTTTGAAGGTTGCACTTTAATTCTGATTTCTTTTTTTAATACAGTAGCTATAACTCAGCCTGTCAGCAATGGAAGGGGCTCCAAATGACTGCTTCATTAGGGCTGGCTTGGGTTAAAATTGGAAGTAAGCGGAATAATAGTTTCATATATGAGTAAAGTAAAACGTTTCTATTTGACACAAAGTGATTCATAGCTAGTGAGGGATGCCATGTCAACATGTCTCTGGAGCGTACAGATTATGCCTGAACCATGCGCTATAAATCATTGTCAAATTTTGTGCTGGGAATTCAGCTTCATTTTATACTGAAGAATTAAGTTTTCATCAAGGCATAAACTTCCCTAATCCATTCGCTCAGCATTGGCAGCGGAACTGAAGCAACAGCAATTTCATCCATTTGCACCTCTGAACTCACATTTGAATGTCTTAACAATGAGCACACAATAGTATTGAAAGAGTTTTGGAGCTCATTATACAACTGTACAGCATTGCAATGTTAGTATACACTGAAGTTCCGAGGCAACAATTATTTCTCGTACATATCGTGCTTCAATATGTGTGCTATGCCTATGTATGGCTTATTAGATGTGCAGCTAGGCCTGGAGTATACCAAATATAGATGTTGTGGTTCAAAGAATAGCTGTCTGAAAGTGTTAAATCTCTTGGCCCTATGGCCTTTCTGTATAGCGCTACCATAACGCAAAGGGTTTCTCTTGCACACGCTATATCTCAAACTGAAGATTACCATGAAACACACACACACACACACACACACACACACACACACACACACACACACACACACACACACACACACACACACACACACACACACACACACACACACACACACACACACACGTACGTCCCACCAGCCCTTTATGGCCATGTTAAACAGGACTTAGCTCCTACTCAGCCAATTGACAAGAATGTTGAAGTAGATAGAGGGGTTCACCAGTTCATCTCGCAGGGGCTCTACCAGCACTTGAGACTACAGGGCCTTCCATTTATGAAGCAACACGTGTAAAGAATACCACGCACAGTCCAGATAGAGCAGAGAAGAGGAGCGTAACCTCTCTTTGTGGTCTGCATTGACCTCTGGGGAAGGAATGCCTTTTTCTTGCCCGACACAACACGTATAGGCCAGAGAAGAGTCCTACATTTATTTTGGCAGAGAATGATTTGTGCTTCCTTAGTCTAGGTCTGTGGTATGCATTTTTCCATGAAGGACACGGTGCTGAAAATCTTCATATGTTCGTATGTTTAGTCATCCCTGCAAATACCCTTACCGGTCCATTTTTAGTTATCTAAAAGGGATATTAAACTTTCAAATAAAAGAAACATTATAAAGAATAAATAAAAAAATAAATGAAAAGAGTAAAAAACCACAGCCCCCTCATGCATTAGAAGGATATGAGTTGCCGTAAATTATATATTTTTCATGTTTATTTTATTTGAAAGTGAAATATCCCTTTAACTATCAGGATTCTGCTTGTAACTCTCCCTCTTTTTGTGTGTGTGTGTGTGTGTGTGTGTGTGAGTGAGAGTGTGTGTGTGTGTGTGTGTGTGTGTGTGTGTGTGTGTGTGTGTGTGTGTGTGTGTGTGTGTGTGTGTGTGTGTGTGTGTGTGTGTGTGTGTGTGTGTGTGTGTGTGTGCATCCCTGCCTGTGTGCGTGCTTGCATGCATGCATCAGGGGTGTCGCACCAAATTCTGGGCCCCGGGTACAAGGATTCACTGCGGGCCCCCCATGAATGTTCTTCATAGGGGGTTAAACCCCCTGTTTAACCCATTTTGACTGGGGACGCATTATTTTGTGCTTTAACTATTGAAAAATAGCAGATATACAAGCTCAGTGCCGCACAGCTTGCTATTTTTGAAAAATCTTGATTTTCTTTGTCAGTGGTGCTCAAACTTTTTCATGTATTTGGCCACAGACCCCCATCTCAAAATATTTAGTTCCAGGGACCCCCCAGAAGCAAAATTTGAGTTACAAATGTTCGCTTAAATAATACATACAGTATATTCAAAGATTTGCACACATTTTCATAACTTTAAAAAAAATTTGCAGATCTACAAGCTCGCAGCGTGGCACTCGGTGCCGCGATGTGAGCTTGTATATCTGCTATTTTTCAATAGCTAAAGTATAAAATATTTAAGGCACCTCCACCTTGGGCCCTAGTACCGGTAACTCTGTCCCACTCCCCCCCCCCTGTGACGCCCCTGCATGCATGCGTGTGGAAGATGGAGACAGAGAAAGAGAGGGAAATGAATCTCATGGTTTCGCGCTCAGTCAATCATCCACTTCATATCTGTCAGCGCCAGCAGCAACACAGCAGCTATAAAACACAGCACCCAAAAATTCCCCTCCACCACACCAACCTCAGTCCGTTGGAGAGCGTATTATCTCTGTAGAGACAGAGAGCTGATAAATCCATTATAGCGCAAGGACTGCTACAGTGCAGTGAATTTGTTTCAATGTCCTCTATTGATAAAAGGGTTTATGCAAACCTATAAAAGCTGAACCGAAACAAGAAGCCCCCTGACGTCAACTCAATGCTCATACACGGTCATATCGGACGAATATACATTTTATATATAAAACTAACCAGCTCAGTGGCCTTGCAGATTAGAGTGTCCACCCGAGCTGGGACTGGAAGTTCAGGGTTCAATCCCCAATAAAAGAAATGGTACCCAAATGCCTCCCTGCTTGGCACTCAGCAGCATTGTTGTGTTGTGGAGTATTGTATGTCCCTGCACATACTAGCGTCATGTCCAAGGCATTTACTGGTGTATCAGGCTACCTCACACAAGGAAACAGGAATTACCTAACAATAAGGAAGCAGGAGATGTGACCTATGGGGCACATAGTTTGGGAACGCCATGTGAGGTGTATCTAAAAAAAAGATTTTCTTTTTACTGAAATCCATTACATTCAACAGAGCCCTAAAATCCAAGATGGCCCATATGTCTCAGGTTTGGCAAGTTGCTCCAACGAACACAATTGCCAATGTTCACGGGTAGGAAGCTGGGTAGTGGGGGGCGATCTATGTTGCTGTACTAGTGGCTCCTACAGGTTGGTTAGGGTACCTGTTCAGTTGAGTGCAATACTGCAGATCATTTGTCCCTCCTAGTTCTGCACTCTATTCTTACTCATGCGTAACGCTCTCCAGTGACTCACTGTCAGGTGAAAATAAGTGCCGGGCAACTTCATGTGTATCGGAGGAAACGTGGTTGTATGCCCTCTCGCGTGAGTGACAGAGGCTGCATGTGTATGAGGAAAAATCTGGAATTCACAAAATGATTAAATTTGCAGAAAAAGGTAAGAATTTCCCTGTCAGTACTTCAGTTTCTCAGTTCTAACACAGGAGAGCTTTGAAAGAAAGCTTTCATGTTGAAAAGTGTGCCCTTTTTTTACCCCTTTTTCTCCGCAATTTAGTCGTTATGATTGATTTCTACCCACACACATTTATGTGTTGTCACTGCTGTTGTATCCTACTGACTCACCTGTCAGTGAGGAGCCCCCACCAGGAGGGCGTAGAGCCTTCGTCCTACTCCTCCGGCCCAACACACTCCCTGCTGACAGGTGCCGCCCACTGCCCCAGCCCGTAGGAGTATGTACAGTACAGTGAAAGTTATCACCCTCACCGCCCAGCTTCCCTCCTGCAAACACGTGCCTGTTATCAGGGACGTGCTGGCCATTGGGAAAAGCGGGACAACTCCCGAACGGCCGGTTCATTCCCGGCCATTAGGAAAAAAGAAAAAAAAATGTCGGCCTTCGTTTTGTGGGGGCTGGGCGGCAAAGCAAAGCCCTGCTTCATCATACAAGGCGGTCGCACAAAAGTAGAAAAACAGCAGATCTACAAGCGCACAACGCCTTGCGGTGTGAGGCGTAGTGTGCTTGTAGATTGGCTGTTTTCACTAGTTTAAATCATTTTTAAAATATGGTTTTGGACATACAAGGTTTCCACCCGACAATGACAAAATATAACTCATGTAATTGGCCCACTGGCTTGTCACTTGTCATGATCTGAAATGGCAAATCTTTGAGTAGCAGCAGCGCTATAGAGAGATCTCTCTCTCTATAGCGCACAATGAGGGCCTCTACAACTCTTTTTTCCCGGGCTGAATCAGGGGCCCAGCATGTCCCTGCCTATCATGTTTGTGTAGAGTAGATGCTCGACAAAGCCAGATGTACCGCAGTGGATTTGAACGCACAACCTCCCCAGTGGTGGGCAGACACTTTACCACTGCGCCACCCGAGTAACAAGTACCTTTATTTTCATTTGTCAGTCTGTTCACAAGCTCCTTGAGATTTTATCTCCGACAATAGCAAACGTGTCGGCCTCTAGAACTTAAAATGATTTAAAGTTGGCTCAAATTAAATTATGTAAGAGATTTGTGAGTGTTCCCATATCATCACATCACAATGTCTAATGAATGTGGCCTCTCATCACCACCAAGAGATTCTGGAACTTTCCAAATCCCTGTTTTAACTCGAAATAGACAGCACAAGTTGTGGCCAACCCACTCTGCACATTCATCAAATAAAACTAGCCTTGCTAATCTTTTGCAAACAAATTAAAATTGATTGTTATTACATTATGTCATTTTAAGAGACTTTATTTGTTGAATTTCTCTCAATGATTTCCCTGAAAATCTTAAATAAAGGTTGAATGAATTAATTACTATACTTATACATTCCCCCTTTTTTACAGCAGTGCAGCAGTTTTCAGTTCCACAAATTTCACCTTTTAGGGGTACTTTGTCACACGATGAATAGTAAAAAGGTCACAACATGACGTTACGTTACGTGAAGTTTGGGTGACGTAGAAAATTCAGTGAATGAGTGAAAACTGTGTAAAAACAATACAGAAATGTAAAAAAGGAAAAGAAAATCATAGCAGTGGGCAAAGTTTTAGTAATGCTTGTTTTCTCCGCATCTCAGCCCAAACGTGTCAGGCAGAGATCTCTGATCAACAGACTAGCTGAGAGTAAATGAAATCTACTGTACAGACATTCTTTGTCACATTTGCAACTTGGAATTGAGAAACTCTAGGCTATCCTCTAACACAATTAACACAAATATTAATAATAAAATAATTATTTATTTCAAAGCAGAAGACAAGTCATCGGTACTTCCAGATCAAACTAAAATGTTATGCCAACAATATAATCATACAAAGGTAACTAACATGACCCCCCCAAAAAAACTCAATCTATACTGTCGGCAGCGCGACGTATTCCGGGGTGCCGATCCCGATCTAGTCCGGCTTTTTTTATAAAATGAATTAATTAATCGGAGGCCTCAACGAAGCCCCGGTCTAATTTTGGATCCAGGCCGCCTACCGCGCTCTCTTTCCACCGGCCCGTAATCGGGTAACGCCGCCGCACCGCGCCGCCTAATCCAATACATTCTCACATCTTTAGAGACCTTTTTCTCTGAACTGTGTTCCTAGTGCAGCGACAAAGTTTTTTTTGCGTCCAAGTTTTGTCCACGTTCATAACACTGCATGCAGTGAAAACGCAAGGCAGTTCTGCCTGGATACCCAGATGTTACTATGAAGCCTTATGGAGAAATGTCTGGCACTCTAGCGGCCTCTTGTGGCCTTGGCACACAACTTGTTAACAGGTGAGCCACCAGGCCCCTGAAAACTCCTGTTGTATCAAAAATCCCACCCAGTGGGAGTGAGCGGTGCCTTACCATATGATTAGTACACAGCATCACTTCAAACACTTCAAGGCTGCTCAACAGCACCACATGAAGGTTGGTCACCCAGCGGTATTGCAGCTGTTGAGGCCATACTAATACATTATGCGAAGCGTTCGGAATCTGCGTATGCGGAGATGATTGTTGACATCAGGCTGTTTCTGAGGAAACCGGCGCAAGCGCTGACTCATTCTGACATCACATCATAAAGGGCTCTGACATCACGTACGCCACATGAGTCAACAAAAAATGCCATGGTTACGTATTGAATGTCATCAGTATGACGTGTTCTGATCTAGGGCTCTGGTTCTGATGTTCATATATGGGCTTAAATGGACACAGGCAAACATATGGTCAAAACGGCTCTTATGACAACAGGTATAATGGGGTTTGCAAGATATCGCCATATATGAGCATAAATGGACACAGGCAAACAGATGGCCAATACGGGTCCTACAGAGATCTCCATATATGGGCATAAAATGGATGCTTAGAGATAGATAACTCCATATATGGGGATAAATGGACACAGGCAAACAGATGGTCAAAACTGGTCCTACAGAGATCTCCATATATGGGCATAAAATGGACGTAGACAGACAGATATCTCCATATATGGGCATAAATGGACACACGCAAACAGATGGTCAAAACGGATCCTATGACAACAGGTATAATGGGGTTTGCATTAAAGGGCGGGGCGTTCATTCCCTATTTACATTGTTCCCGAGTTGGCCAGGTCGCCGACTAGACTAGCCTCTAGTTTCTTTAGTAATCAATGAGTTAATAATTAATTAATTGGGTTAGGGTTAATTTCCTGAACAATCAAATAAAACAAAAGCCCCTATAACATCCCCTTTGGTCCCCTTCCATGGCCAGGCAGACCTGTGTGATCAGCAGTTAGTAGCGCCCAATTTGTTCTCACCTCCTCTCCCTCTTAACGGGACTAATGGCGGTCAATGGGAAACAGATTTCAGGAAACCAGCTTTGTGACTTGGGGACATGAGTCAGTGTGGAAGAGTGTTAAAGTGGGTCAGATGTTGGACGTTATTTACATGGATCTGAGTCTGATTATACACGCGCCGCATCCCTCCCTGCACAAAATGACAGATTGGAGCTCCTTTCGGATGCTGATGTAATGGACTGTGTGACCAGACCATATCCCTTTATCTCTTCTGCAGTGTGGATGTACTGTATGCTTTTGTGTGTGTTTGTGTGTGCGTGCATGTGTGCGCGTGTGTAGGTATGTGTGTGTTGTCAAAAATATCGATTTATCGAAAAGTATCGATTTTGAATATAGTATCGATTTTCAATATGACTTTTCCATAGTTTCGATAATATCGATAATATTCAGTTTTTACCTCTCTCGTTGGTTTACACCAACATTAATTTTATGTGTGTCCTTCCTACTTTGGCTTATTCCTAGTTATTTTAAAGGCCTATTTGTACTTAGAATGTGAAAAAATCAAAGGCATGCCTTTAAAAAGTGCACTACCATCTACCTCAAGAAGTTCTGTATTTTTATTTAAATAAAAATAAACATTTTTGCACTGAAATCGCTTTGGTTGCGTGGTATCGAAAATGGTATCGAGTATCGAAATGTTTCAAAATATCGTATCGAAGTTAGAAATCCAGTATCGTGACAAGCCTACGGCGCGACCGTTCGTGTAAGTGTTCCGAGGTGGACTGACGTGAGCTGTGGGCACCAGAACAGTAATTCAAACCTGCAGTGTTTGAGGCCCTTCATTCATCAGTGTCCAGGCACGCGACCGGGAGGGGGGTCAGTGGGATGTGTGTGTGTGTGTGTGTGTGTGTGTGTGTGTGTGTGTGTGTGTGTGTGTGTGTGTGTGTGTGTGTGTGTGTGTGTGTGTGTGTGTGTGTGTGTGTGTGTGTGTGTGTGTGCGTGTGTGTGTGTGTCAGGGGATTGATTCGGGTGGAAAACGGACCAGATGACCGCGATAGCGAGGCACAAAGCAGACGACCAGAGATGCTTAAGGTCTGAATCACCACTCAGTCGAGACAGAAGACTCACACAGACTGAGACACCTGGCCTGGGACCGCCTCCTCCCTAAACAGACTAATGGAGATAAAAAACTCCAATTAGGTTGACCACATGTCTCCCAACGAATTTGGCACAAAATATATGGCCCTTATCAATGCACAAGATTACAGTTCGGCTCCACCATCATCATACATAGTCTAATTTCATAACTTCCTCTGCGACTTGCAGTTTTTCTCTGCCACTTTTCTCTGAGAGCTACAGTAGAATGTTAAGATCATACTGCATTTGTTCCCCCTGGACCCCCCCAAAAAACACTGATTAACTGAGCAACTAAAAAGGCAGCGTTAGGGCGCTGGCCTACTGGTCCAGATGCATACCACTCTTAGACATTGCCACATAGGCATGGATGCCTGGCGGCGACGCCGGCTCAATTCCCGATTCGGACGACCTTTGCCACGTGTCACTCCCCGTCTCTCCCCCTGTTTCCTGTCAGTCTACTGTTCTATCACTAAAGGCATAAAAGCCCCAAAACAAAAAAGGCAGCGTTATGCAAATGGCACAGGGGTGTGTGGGGGGAGCGTGGGGGGCGCTATCTAATCCGAAAGCGAACTACGCCTGAGTGCTCTGCGGTGCAGATCAAAGGAGCGTGTGTATCCAAGCCTAGGTCCAGCAGGCCCCTGGCACTGATACTGCAGGTCATGGAGACCTCTGATAGCCATTGCCCCAGGGGGCGGTCCAACAGGGAGGAGAAAAGAACGATAGAGAGAAGAGAACACAGATAGATGGAGGAAGGAGGACACAGGAGAAGCCGCACGTTTGTTTTGTTTTGATGTGATGTGTAATCAGCCCTACGCACTGTGCACTGGGTATACCGACGCTGACGCAGCAATGCACCGTGGAGAAGTTTCAGGGAAAGGCAGAGAGAGGAAAAGGGTGGTGAGGAGAGTTCTGGGTTCTCAAAAGAGCTGTTGATTCCCTTTGGTTACTGCAGGAATTGGGTTACGATCCCCATTCTTCATCTATAGCCCCCCAACCTGTAAAAGTAGTCTAGTCAATAAATCATCCATATGCCATGTTTCTCTCTCTCTCTCTCTCTCTCTCTCTCTCTCTCTCTCTCTCTCTCTCTCTCTCTCTCTCTCTCACTCTTTTTGAGCGGTGGTCACACCGTCTCCATAGCGTGGCCGTGTGTGTATCCGTCTATGTATGTGGGTGGGTGGGTCCGTATGTAGCCTAAGTACCCCTGGTGACCAGAGAGGTGCTGTTGAGTCTAGTCTGCCCTGAGCATCAACTGCAATACCAGTGGTGGCCTGAGTGACATGGATGGATGGATGGCTCTCTCTCTCACACGCAAGCAAGCACCCCCCCCCCCCCCCCCCCATATTATTATTATTATTATTATTATTTTAAATATTTTTTAAAAATATTTATTTAATCTTTTTTATTATAATTATAATAATTATTATATATTTGTATTGCTGTTGCGCAGCCTCCACGACCACCGCTCAGTTCACACGGGTGTGATTTTTCTCGTCTGCCTGGGAATTCTGTGGATATCATAAGAAAATGTGGGGATTGGAGCGCAGTGAATTGCTGCGTTGGGAATAATCCTGGGATAAAATGCAACGTTCTGAGACAAGGCTCTGATATATTGATTTATTGGAGTTGTGGAAACGATTACAAATGGGGCTGTGCTCCGACACAGGGGAAGAATTAACATCAGTCAAGCCAGTGGACAGTTCTGTGAGATATTCTTTATCCAGGTAGATGGATTGTGTGCCGTGGGCAATGTATGGATGCTTCCAACATCCAGCAATCATGATACGGAAGAAAAGAGCGCGACGCTTTGACAACACAAACAAATTGTTGAGTTGTGTGTGAAACCATGGGAAGATGTGTGGTTGAATGTAATGGCAAATTGTTGGGGAGCCTGTCTCCTAAGATACAAGTGTCAAACACAAAACATAAGGGAAAAGTGCAACACAGCATTCAGTATCACTTGACAAAAAAACACATTCCTTGAGGATTTCATCATCTACTGTTATTTCTTTGGTAATACATCCAAAGTAATAAAAAGCTTTATATGTAGGTCAGGATTTTTGTTTAAGAGGAGGGAGGGAGAAAACCATATGTTGTACTGTTTTATAGTGAGGTCTGCTGTGACAAACAGTGGCACGTGACTGCCACCTGTTGGACAGACAGTGAAAGACTTATTTTAAGTTGATCTTGTTTTTCGTCAAAAACAAAATCATCTACCCTCAGGGCTCCAGTATTGACAACATAGTGACAGGTTTGATTAATTTCTCCAGTGTTAATAAGAAACATAGGACCAACCTGGCGTCATTTACATTATTTGCTTCTTATCTCTGCTTAACTACATTTGGTTGGACCGAAATCTATTTCCTTAGCGTCTATCACACTTCATGAGTCAACACATCTGAATGAATTGGCTCTGTAAAAACCCACTAAGGGCTGTAAAATGGAATTTATATTCCTTTTTAAGCAATTGATTTATCGATTATTGAGTTATCATTTACAGAGTTATTAATTATATATTTACTTTGGTTTTATTAATATATGACTGTATGCTTATGTCCTAGGAAGGGAAGTAAATGAGTATGATAATATGTCTTTTCTCTTGAGTCTAGTACACCTTCAGTGTACTGTGTAGTTATGAAGCAGCAGGCTCATACAGCAAGGTCAAGTACACTAACTATTCACCTGTAGGCAAGCGCCAGACCCAGACTGCAAGTTATAAGGTGTTAAGAACGCAAGGAGAATGTTTCTCGTATCAGGCGTCTGTATTCTGGCTACAGGGCAGTGACTACGGCCTCGGCATATAGCAGTGGGCCTTCCATTCTCAGTCGATAAGAATAGAACAAATGATCGCGCAATACAGTAGTTGGTCCGGGTAGTGTCGCCGCTCACAGTTTCCTGAGCATGGAGCAGCACATTTCATAGTCAGTCAGGCACAAGAATTGACCTTCCATAGGCCTACTCAAGTGCTGAGAGAGGACACATCAGTACATCAAATGCTTCGAAATAGTAATCTAAGACGTAGGTAGAACAAGCACCTATTCAGTAAAAATTATAAAAAAACTAAAACATAAAAATCGAAATGACATGTATGGTCATTGAGGGTAGGTAGTGCTACGGTCAGTGTTAGTGTTAGGCCAGTGCTATGGGCTAAGGTGGAGTCTGAATGGCCCAAGTGCGTGCCACCAATACCGTTTAGAAAGATGGAAGGAAACTAGAAAGATGCAATTGGAAACTGCAAGTGTGGTTGCTGTGACGCGAGTCACACTTGCAAATGAATTCAATCTTACCATTTGAATTTCCCATTTCATTTTGTCTAAATGGGTTAAACAACAAGTTTAAATATGGAGATAAGAGGTTTCTGACAGCAAAGATATACTGTCCCACACAAACACACATTTTAAGTCCCGCTTTTGACTTTTCGGCATCGGGTTTGGCTTTTTTCAGAGTGCACACTGTGACAGGCCCCAAAGAGTTGTGACACGGCTGAGGAAGCAAGGACCCAGACACGCTGTCTGGGGAAGGACCCATCACTCAGCACCCCAAGGTTTCTGCTGCTGCCACGCCAGGGGGGTGGAGGAAGGGTGTGTGTGTGTGTGTGTGTGCGTGTGTGCGTGCGTGTGTTTACCTTTGTAATCCTATCCTGTCTATAGCCATGTTTCCATAAACTTATTCGAATTAGGGAAGCGAATTATCAGAAATGCGTATTAAGACAAAGTGAATTTAGCCCATTTCCATTTGCGGGTGTCATTCGAATTAGCGACAGTCGCATGGGTTGACAGAATACTCATCCTGCAAGTTTCAGCGTCCTCTGGAAGGTGGCCGATCTGCAAGCTCACAGCGTGGCGCGTAGACGCGGATACGAGCTACTGTGAGCTTGTAGATCGGACACTTGGCACGCAACACCGTGTGATGAGGAAGGGTTTGCCACAGATGGCTTGACTCTGGGAGGTGAAAACGGGAGGAATTTACACACGGTCCGTGTCACTCCGTGTGTAACAAACAACCGGTTTGTTTTGTGGGCTATAAACGCTATAGAATGGACGTTAAGCGGCAAGGGAAAGTGTTAAGTTGGCGGATGATATGGACCCAGAACATCATAATGTATTCGCATTTATTGTCTGACCCGTTTCCATTCAAAAATGCGCATTTAGTTTATTCGATAAAACCTCAAAATCCACCTCCTCCAAGCGGATATGTTTTTTTGCGGATAATGAAAGTTTATTCGAATTTTGAAGTGTTTCCATAAAAAGATTTTGCGAATAAGCCGTAAATGCGTATTTAGAGGCTTTATGGAAACGCCACTTATGAGAAGTAGTTTGTTCTTATGAAATACACTATATTATATCATGTGTAAATAGAAGCTTATAATAGTAAAGTAAGGATCACCCTGGTGGCTCACTGATCGAATACCACATGAATAAGGCAGCTGACCCCGGTTTGAATCTGACCCAAGATACCTTATTGCATGTCATCGCCCTCTATCTCATTTGTCACAGCTGTAGCTGCCTTAAATACAAATACACCAAATACAGTTACATACGGTAGGAGTCTGACATGTTAGGAGAATTTACAACAACAGTGAGACATTTGCTTCATTTGTTTCAAGATGCCTGTGTGCTTTGGAAGTCACTAGATTCCTCAAGTGATTCTTTTTTTAAGATTTGTTTTTGGGCTTTTATGCCTTTATTGATCGGACAGCAGACTAACAGGAAATGGGGAGAGAGATGGGGAGTGACATGCAGCAAAGGTCGTCGAGAATGGGACTCAAACCCGCGACACGCTGTCAGGTATCAAAGCCTAAATGTGGTACTACTAGAATATCGCCCGCCTTTGGCGGGCGAATCCTAGTGTTCGCACATAAATCATCATCATCATGGCCCCAAATAACTTTTAAATATCTTGCAATTGGCGACGAGTCTTGACTCTTAATAAATCAGCAAGAGTGCCTCTCATTTTCAATACAAAGGCTAAGCTATATAAGCTCTCCATCATCAGCAATAGTAGTCAGTGGTGCGTGTTCCCCACACTCCCAAGCCCCCACCGTTGCGCTTAGGTTCACCGGGAAAAACTCGGTCGCGAGAGGCGACATGGGTTCTGAAGGCAAAGGTGGAGTCAGTGACGTAGCGGCGGCTCCGGCAGAGAAGTATAGGTTCCACTTGCGCAAAGGCACGTTGCA
Organism: Nannobrachium achirus; assembly: GCF_963921795.1. Lineage (NCBI taxonomy): Eukaryota > Metazoa > Chordata > Actinopteri > Myctophiformes > Myctophidae > Nannobrachium > Nannobrachium achirus. The sequence continues at coordinate 27,795,656 of NC_137819.1, forward strand.
TCCGCATACGTCAGGGACGTTTACTTGAGAGACACGGAAGAAGGAGAGACTGTAAAGGATAAGTGATTGTCGTCTCAGGAAGAAGGACAGACCTTTCAGGAAGAATGATATGTGACGTAGCACCGTTCGCGGCTGAGGCAGAAAAGCGGGGCAAAGAAGGTAAAAGAATGCATAAAGAGACAATAAATAGCGAGGGTCCAAAAGCGAGAGGTATGATTGTGCTGTTGGTTAAATGGTTTTGGGAATTGGGCCGTGGGTCTGTGCTAACATAGCTGCAGTGTAGCAGCGGGATACAGTACACGGGGCGTGATTAACTTCTCAGGGAGTGGCTAACTTCTAAATTGTATATAAGGATGCGCCTGGACCACTAGGCCAGCGCTGGTGGTAACCGGGGGAAAAAAACGGATGGTAAACGGAAGAGTAGGAACTTAAATGTTGTGGATTCATTAATGTTAAATTGGTTATTTCTTCTCAAATGTGAAGAAATAAAGACTATAATGTATGCTTTGGAACATGGTCTCAAGTCTCAACATTTGGCAGTTACTGTAATGCCTGTAATGTTTTTTTTAACACAAATTGTTACAAAACCTGCGGATAGCCAGTCATTATGGGCATAAACAAGAAGTTGAAGGGTAAATTTAGGCCGATGTACTGTGCATGTTCCAATAACATATACTTTATATTATTTCAGAAAGCATTTCCAAAGCATAAGCTACATTTATTCTTGATCTTTTTTACATTTTGGTAATAAATTGCAGATTTAACAGTGAGGTGCCCACAATGTGTTGGAGCCATCTTTGTCCTAAAGATGAATGCAGTGTTTGTGTGTGTAGACCACACAAACACGCACGAGCACGTGCGTGCACACACTCGCCACTTCCTGTTCCTACCCCATCAGAATTGAAGGGAACTAGCTGTCACATCACCCTCCAGAGAGAGGGTGGTCTGCGCTGTGGTTTCTGGTCTGTCATCCTGAGGGGCCTAAGTGAGGTGAGGTGGTGCTGCTGCTGCTGTCTACAGTATGTACTGTACTGTCTGGACATCTGCAAGCACAATAGCTGAGGCCTACAATGTCCTCCCATTTCCCTAGGCAAAAAAGTTGGACATAAGCCAGGCCAAAGAGTGGGGAAATGAGGAGCCAGAGCATTGGTGTGCGTGCACGTGTGTGTGTGTGTGTGTGTGTGTGTGTGTGTGTGTGTGTGTGTGTGTGTGTGTGTGTGTGTGTGTGTGTGTGTGTGCGTGCGTGCGTGCGTGCGTGCGTGCGTGCGTGCGTGCGTGCACATGCCTGCTGTGCTCATGAAGGGGTTTGCAATAAATGCTAAAACCCTATTGCACCACTAGATGGCCCCAAAGTATGCAATATTAAGTCAGACACTGCAACATAATCACCCCACACACACAGTTTCTTTGTTCAGGTTGCATATAAAATGGGATTCACTTTTGGGTTGTGTATAAATTGAGGATAAGGATGCTGCAACAAAATGCAAAATGATAGCAAAGGTCTCCGCATAATAAAAGCTTTTAGCATGATGTTCCCTGGGGCATTTGATGTGTGTGGGTGAAAAGACTCTTCTTTTCTTTCTTGGCAGAGAGTTGCCTTAAGCAGCATTTTCTATGTCTGTAAATCTGTATGTGGCACAATATGGTGAGACGACAAATCTATACACACACCCCCAGCTCTGTGATTGTGACAAATTACTCATTTACACGACTGCGTCACAATTTTCTGTTGAAAATCATTATTTTTGGCAAGCAATGTGGTTGAACAACAAAGTGCAAATTAGGCTCATGCCACATTACAATAACTCGGGGTGGAGGCGGGAGGCAAGTGCGTAATGTCCTGCACAATAGTGTAACGTTTCACATTCTTACGAGTATACCGCACAGAGACCTTGGCTTGTATTGCTAGGTGTTCCCGTAAATGTGAGACCTTTAATTTGATACCCGCATGCGTAGGTGAATACATAATTGCCTGTACACAGCTTGACATCAAATCAAAGAGCTGTACAGTACTGGCATAATCACTGTTCCAGTGCAGAACAGTGCATACCTGTAGCTTCCTATGCAATATTATCTCCTATGTATGCCTCATGTTTCTAATTCTTATAACAGCATACACGTCAAGCTGGAGTACGTAATACTTAAAATGTTTTTTTGTATTTTATACTCTCATCATGCTCTCATCTCTCACTGTTTATATAATGTTTTGTACGTGTCTGATAGCAATAGGCCACAGCGAGTCAAATTCCTTACTATGTTAACATACTTGGCCAATAAACTGATTGACCGGTGGACAGCACCACATCACTTCTCAAAGATTCTCAAAGTGGTCTGGGTCCTTGAGGGCATTCCCTGGCTACAGTATATGATTGATAGTTAGGAACCAAAATAAACACTTACGGGTCTATAACTCCAAGTGTTACAAATGGATACAAATGGAACCCAATACTTGGATGGACACTGACGGTTTCACAGTGCAGATTGGGTTAAAAAATAACAAATGGGGGTCTGGGAACTAAAGCACCGCCACAATAGGCCAGCAGACGCGAAACGAAACACCGAAACAAACAAAGCCAGCGGGTCACACCAGCCACATCATAATTTGAGGTCGCCATGGTTACAGCACCACATGATGCTGGGTTTGATTGACAGATTTAATATGCTGAAAATGATGGCGACAGGAACTCACGGAAGCCCCTGGAAAGATGCTTGTCATAACTGCACACCTGTCAAGCACATACTCGCTGTAGTACAAACTCTGTGGCGAGGGGTCCAGTGTATATATACACAAACTCCCTAGAATTCCACCTTTAATCATAACTCACACAATAAAATCCTCAGTGTTTATAACTACAAACAGAACCAGATGGACCCGGGGGGTCCGTTTGGGTCTGTTTCTGCACTCCAGGAGTTAACACTCAGGATTTCTCTGTATCAAAGCTGTAGTGGGATGTTTAGAGTAGGGAGGGGGGGCCGACTGAAGAGATGTGTGTAAACACAGCGTTCTGCACATTCCCTGAATTCAACCGCTCCGCCGCCCGCCCGGCCCTGCCCTCATCCCGCCCCACCACTCTGCACCCCCGCCCGGCCCCTTTCTCTTCTGTTCTGGAGGCTAGAACCCTATGAGTCCGTGCCAGTGGCAGCCGGGGCAGGCTGAGCGCTCCGCAAATATTTGCGCGCGGACGGCGCCAAGTTGACTTAGCGCGGAGCACAGTGTTCCCAGAGCTCCTGATAGGGTGCCTGTAACCGAGCCTCAAGCGGTTTCAAACGGGCAGCACTGAGCGTCTCTTGTCCCAACACTCGCCCCCCACCTCTACTACCCCTACGCTACCTTGCGCCTGGGGAGCAATTCAGCGCAGGCTTCAAAACAAGACGGGCCGGGCTGACTGACAGACAGACAGGCGGCCCACATCAGAGCGACGAGGCCGTGGTTTCCCCCCCACCTTTTAGAGACAGACATTGACACAAGACCTGTGCTGCTAAGATGGGGCCTTGGATGTTGCTTGTTGACTGTGGGAGATCAAACACCTCAGGCTGCAAGGTTTTGGTCAATGGTAGAGAAAGTGGTGTAGAACTCTGTGTATCAATAAACACTGTGGCCTCAGTTGATCCAGTTCACGTTTTCTCGTCACAGGACTGTCAACTGCAGCAATGAGAAACCAGGCTGGCTCATCATACTACACTGTAACAATACTGTTTATTTATGCTTCATGCTACTGCAGGGCTACTCAACTTAAGATGGCTCAGGGGCCACTCGGCAAAATACAAAATGTCCAAGGGCCGCAAGCTAAAAATGACGGCCCTATTTTGGACGTTTATCCAATGATTTTGTTACACACTACATGAGTAGTCTAAAAATTAAGGAAACACACAGAAAACAGCCACATTTCAATCTATAAGGCCAAACCTCATTGAACAAAAATATTGTCATGGAATGATTAAGATTAATGATTAAGTTTCTTCTTTTGGAACACACAAATTAGCAAACAAGTTTGTATAAAACAAGTCAAAAATTGAATCCTATAGTGGTTTTGGAGAGAAACTGAAAAATGACAACAGAAATTATTTGTCCACACTGAAAGTAGACAAAATATATTTATTGGTATGACCATAGACATGGGCTGCAGGTTGTGCTACAGTATGTTGTGCTCTGATGTTCTGGGATTGTGCTGTTCTGTGCACAATACAGTGCAGTACAGCACAGCACACATCAATATCTCAATATAGCCTAATGTAGTTCAGCTCAGGATAAGAGCTATTCAGTGAATTGCGGTGCAGTTCTATTCATCATTCTCTGCTTTCCATTCCAACTCAGTATCTACAGTACAATTTAGTTTAGTTACAGCACAGTTTGCAGTCAGGTTCAGCTGAGTTCTGTTCAATGCAGCTCATTTGTGTCTACTAAACAACAGTTATGTTTGAAATTGTTCAACTTGGTTCAACTCTCTGCTAGGGATGGGACCATAAGTGATATTATCGTTTATCGTGATAAAAAACACTCACGATAATCGTATCGTGGAGATTTAATTTATTGTGATATCGTCCTCCGTCATGCACTGGTATCAATTCACCTTTTATTTGCCAAGCTGCATATCCGGTACCACTTAAATCCTTTGGTAAAAGGTACTTATAATATACGTACTTGATACAGTCTTTTTTTCACTCTCTATCAAATGTTCCATCCCAGAATAATGGATTTTGATTATCGCGATAATATCGTAAATCGTGATTTCTTTCGTCACAATGATCGTGATATGAAATTTTCATATCGTCCCATCCCTACTCTGTGCATCAGATCAAAAAGCTCCAGCTCTAGGATGCGGTTGTCCCTACGCATTGAATTTAATGTTGGTGTTCCCTTAAGGATACTTCACTACACCTACAAGTGTATTTGTTTTTCCTGTCACTCAGCCTTTCAGGTTCGTTACTGTGTGAAGAGGTGAGATGAGGTGAAAGAGCCCCGACTTCTGAGAGGATGTGGATGAATAGTTTCTGATTCAAGGTATACACTAATTGAAATGTACACGCAAAACGTGCTTCATGCCTGTTGAGTGGAAACTGATATTCAGGAAACAACAGCTTGACATGCAGTAATGTATTTGAAAGGCAGGCAAGCTAAGCAGCGTTTGAGATCACACAAATTGCCACGCATTCCAATCAGCGGGCTTAGATTTTCTTACAAAACCAAATCCACCCCTCTCTCTCTCTCTCTCTCTCTCACTCCCTCTCTCCCTCTCTCTCTCTCTCTCTCTCTCTCTCTCTGCATGTACTTAATTATGGTTAAATTGAAGATGTTGGATGTCCAGGAAATTTCCTGTAGACTAGAAGCCAGTTTCCAAGAGAAAAATAAAACCATGCAGGTCTACATACACTATACAGCACTGTACAAGTGTACAGTCTGATTTCTTTGAATCACAAAATAGTTTTTCTTTGTACTCTGTTTTTCTTTTAAGTGATAAGTAATATTAGTAATAATAATGAGTGTCTGCATGCTAAATGCATAAATTGCTAATTCTCTAGTACAGAGAGCAAACTTTGGCACTGCTACAAATGGACCTGTGTGGGAGGGAGGTCATCAAAATGGATCCAGACAGAGATCGGAAAGTGTCACATGCTGAAAAAAGCCGTTCTACAAGCCCACAACGCGCCACATCCGCAACGTATTGTGAGCTTGTAGATCAAGTTTTTTCAGTGCGAGACACCGCCATGTCAGATCATAAATCAAGTATAACACTGCACCGAACTGATAGTCACTCACTTAGGCCCCCCCGTTCACACAACGCCGCTCCCATGAGAATTCTGCAAAATGAAATGTCAGATATGCCTTCCGTTTAGACGAAAACTGCATTTGCGTTTCCATGTAGACGCACATAAGAAGTGAGAACGCAACAACATGTTGTGTTTTCTCTGGGACCGTCGTCTGAACATTGCCTCAGTCTTCCAGTTAGCCAGGTTTACTTCATGGCTATCTGGAGTCTGGACACCCAGTTGGTCAGTCAGCTCACTCACTCCCTCACCCAGTCACTGTTTTACTCACAACATTCTTTATATAAAAGATCATAACAAACTGAGGTGGTCTAAATATAATATACACAATTCTCTGTCACCTCAAATTGTGTTGTGATCTCTCTTTTTTTTTCTTCTTTTTTGACATTTCCTGACTCTTCAGCTTTTGTCCCCTTTCCAGGGACACGGTTGTTTTACTTGTCATTTCCGATTTGAGGCAGAGGTGGTGATGTGGCTCTGTGCTGAGTCGAGGGTTCCACTTTGTCCATCCCCAATTCAATTTTACCCTTAGCATGAACTCGTCTCTTCCTGTAACATCTTCCCATGTTTTATGCAACAGCTGCATTTTAATCATCTCCTCTTTTCCTCTCCTCCTCCTCGACACTTTGTGGTTTTGCTCACCTCTCCTCTCCTCTCCTCCCTTCTGCTCTCCCCTCTTCTTTCGCCCTCTCCCCTCCTGTCCTCTTCTGCCCTCCCCTGTCCTCCTCTCCTGTCTCAGTCTACCCTCTCCTATCCCCCTCCTCTCATTTCCCATGCATCTGCCCTCTCAACTCCTCCTCTACTCTCCTCTCCTCAGAATCAGATGCGAAGAAGCAAGGTGGTGAGGTCACTTTATCCATGGAGAAAGCTCAGAATCTGATTGGCTGGGGCAGGTTTGATGAGTTTCAAAATGCCCCAGTTTCTTCCTGAATCATTTTCCACATTAAGATGAGATAGACACTTTAGAAATGTAGACCTCTCTTATGTGGTCATTGGGTGCTTTAAGTAAAGTAATGATGACCTCCCTGGAGCTGTAGGCAGAAACTTTTTATGTTGTTCTTATATAGATTTTTTTTAAATCCCATTTCACTTAAAGCACCTATTGACCATTTATAATCTATACTATAATGCATTACAACAGTGATTACAGTTCATTATAAAACTTCACTGTTGAGGTGACGACACCAAGAACGGTGCTCCTTCATTGGGCCCGAAACTGACGGCACCAGAAGTAGTACTCGCGCTAAGTATTCTTTTATCATTTTTATCCCACGATTTTTGTAACCCATTTTCACCCAGTGCCAATTGCCTATGTAATCCTGGGCTCTGCTCTCCCTCTGCTGTGCCTGGGGAGACAACGAACTGACCTCATGCTTCCTTCAATGCATGAGTAGTCCAAGTTGTTTCTTTTCACCTGACAGGGGGGATTTCCCCAGGATGGACGTAGCGCGTGGAAGGAACACGTTATTCCAACCAGTTCCTTTCCCCTCCATCAGGCGCCCCGGCTGGCCAGGGGGAGGCAATAATGCTGTTGCAAGTAATTAAAGTGCAAACCTTTATCAATAAATGCCTCCAAAGAATCCTGAACATACACTGGCCAGACAAGATCAGCAATAACGAAGACTAAACAACTCCCAGCAGCAGACAAAATTGGACGAAGAAGATGGAGAAGGATCGGGCACACACTACGCAAACCAGCGTCAAATACCACCAGACAGGCTCTGACTTCAACCCTCAAGAGAAGAGAAACAGAGGGCGGCCCAAACACGCCTGGTGGCGGGATCTCCAGGCAGACACCAAGAGACTGGGATACACATGGTCTGAGATAGAAAAGAACGCCAGAGACCGAGAACTCTGGAGGTCCCTTGTCGACGGCCTATACCCTGGTAAGGGTGTCATGTAACTAAGTAACTGTCCGAACTTCAAACTTGGCGTGTGTACGATGACCCAGGGATGTGCAGTGCTAAGTGATTGGTCAGACCAATGGTTTCCAAAAAAAAACCACAAATATCATATCTGTATCTGTACACAGAACGATGCACCATGGGATGTAGGCCTCGACATCCCTGAATAGCCAACCTGACCTGTCGGCCGAGCTTTGCGCCACTTTTGTGCTGCTGCACCAATAGAAGTGGTGGTGTGGTAACGGACCGGGTACCTCACTGGATACTCCACCAACGGGGACAGCAGGTTCAACATGTATTGCGTGAGCGGGTGGGGCATACATTACCAACTTGCATCGTTCCCGACTTGCGTGGTCCCCTAGTAGGCTGGTGCCCGAAGTGTTACCAAATATCCATATAAAACAACACAAACAGATGCGTCTGAGTCATACTTAAACCACTTCCTAAGGTTTTACTGGCTTCGCAGAAGCAGAAGCACATGTCAACAACGACCTGCCAACAAACTCCATGCAGTTTTATCCCGTCCAACTAAGTTTGACTGACACGACTAATGTTTCATTAACTGTCCTCCACACTCATTTCATTTTTCATGAACACAACTCACTCAAACCATTAGGCGTATAACCTACCTCATCTTCCAACCCAATATGCACGCACGCACATAGGCATGCACGCAGGCGCGCGCACACGCACACACACACGCACACACACACACACGCACACACACACACACACACACACACACACACACACACACACACACACACACACACACAACTTTGTCCCGGTACATGTCAGTCGTGGTATAATTAGAGGCACCTCCATTTGCATTTTTAATTAAACAGTGCATAATGGGTGCATAAAAGGCCCAGATATTGGTGTGTGGTATTTAATGGGTGTGTGGGCAGTTGGAGAGATGACTGTTAATTACCGTACACACACAGTCTCTGATTGCTTGCTGCTATCTAATGAATTGTCTGCCAGGATAAATGGCTTAGGCCAAACGGAACAGGTACTTTGAACCTGAGCTTTCAAAGCGGCAAACAAGTTGCAGTCTACACTCTGCTCTCTCACTCTGCAGCCTAATTTAAACACCGTGGTGCAATGGGTTGTAAATTAAGTTTAGTCCTCCCCATTAGTGGAAGTGCATCTGGATCTTTACCTAGGTACATTTACGTGCCGATTACACAGTATCATTCATTATTCCCAGGGGGAGGGAGATTCACTTAGCGCGGGGTTACAGGTTGTCGATTACTATCAAACAAAACTTTTAATTAAAACATTTTTCGTGAACGTGCACTACCTAGAAATAAGTGGAAACAGCTAGAGTATACTGATTTGATTTCTCATTTCTTTTTTTCCCTTTTTCTTTTACAAGCAATCATTTATAAGTGTCATCACTTCATGTAGAAGTAATCACTCCATAAATAGAATACAAATATCCAGCCGTACAAACCTTAAACAACATCCTGTAGGCCTACTTTTAAACTCAGTTTGAGCTGCCTATTCCCAAGATGCTGCCATGTCTCCCATGCCTCTGTCTGGGTGAAAATGACAATGAAAGCCAGAAAATACTCAATCACACATCTGTGGGTTGCTATGGGCGACTGACGTTTTTGAAATTCTAAGAAGCTATAGGTGAGGTCCCAGACATAATCATATCATCATATGATATCATCACTGTCGGGCAGAAACCTTGTATCAATTTTTGAAAATGTTTGAAAGTAAATGTGCTTAAGTGGGTCGGGTCTGTGCCTGGTTTTATAAATAATGAACCAACATAAAGTATTAACAAGAGCTTGTGACTATAATACTGACATTGTAGCCATTGGAACACAGGTTATTTCTATTTACTGAAAAGTAAGTGTTTTGGACATACCAGGTTTCTGCAGTGAGATTTTATGTGATGTGCGCCATTCAAGTCAACTAGATCATGATTAAAGGCAGCCTGACCTGACCAGTAGGCCTACACTCACTGTAATGCAATGAGTGCACTGTGCACACACACACACGCACGCACACACACACACACACACACACACACACACACACACACACACACACACACACACACACACACACACACACACACACACACACACACAAAGAACATCGACATATATCTATCGTATTAAACCAATAACAGCTTGTAGCTATCCTATGTCAGGATGATCTGACATACAAGTTGTTGTGACAGACAACGTCAAACACAGACGCACGCACATGACTGCCTGCCTTTTCAGCCTCTTCTCGCATTGCTTCTCCTTGACAAGAAACGGACGCAAATTACCCAAAATAACACACACACACACACACACACACACACACACACACACACACACACACACACACACACACAGCATACATACACACACACACACACACACACACACACACACACACACACACACACATAGCATACATACATACACTACAGTACAAACTGCCATCCTATTTTGGATACAAAAGTCAGATGAAGGACAGAAGGAGACACGCATGTTAGCCTATTAGCCGACTGAAGCAAAAACATACCGTGATGAAAAGCCTCTTCACAAACAGTAATAGTTGCCATTCACCGAAGTGATGATGATAAAAGACAGACACGGTAACTCAATCAAAGGAGAAGAGTAAAGAGACGTAATTACCATTAGTGTGACAGGTAGAGAACGCCCTCATCAGCCATCGTCACGGTGATTCCATGCAGTATAGGGACTATTAAAGAGTGGCAGCCAATCAAGATGATGTTGATATTGCTGGGATTGAGAAGTAGCCCTGCGGATCAAAGCATTATGAATTAATGGTGAGGCAGGCTGCATGCCAAGCAGTTAAATGCAGTGGTGGAAAGTAAACAAGTAGCCTACTACATACTGTCCTTGACCTTGAGTAGCCTACTTATAATTACTTTAGGCCTACTTCGGTTTTTCCATTTTTCAATACTATGTATTGAATAATACCTACAGTAGGCTATACTCCACTACATCTCAGAGAAAAATATGGTAGGCCTACTTTTTAACCACAACGATTATTTGACAGCTTTAGTTACTAGTTTGAAGATTTTGATTATTATTACAAAACATATGACAGACTAATAATAGCTAGGCCCTATAGCCTATTATAGCCTTCATGGCTATATCCAAAAATGGCCGATTGACAAGCTCACAATGCCTGCATTGCATTGTGAGCTTGTAGAATAGATGATTTCAATTTGTGAAAGTATATTTTGATGCCATATAGGCCTATATATAGGCCTATATATATATATAAAATACCACCACCAAGTAAAATACCACCACCACTGGTTACATTTTACTGGCATAAAAGACTGCTGAGAGTTTGGATTTGTGACACAGTATTGCTATTAAACCAATAGCCTGACTTTATGACAAGATATAAGGTTAATGTGCCGTTACCACAAAAGTCCACTAGGTTGTATTTTCACCTCCATTTGCCTTTTGCAATGTGTGCTATCACTTACACACACATCATGTTAAGTGGACAATGAAAAGGCTGGTTTTATCTTTAAAAACACATACGCCAACTGAACACACAGAAGTGAATCTACCAATCTCCTCAACACTCATGATTTGATTAAATTGAGCTTGATTTGCGCCTATATTGCCAAAAGGTAATAATAACAGACTATCGTTCTGCAAACACCACTCAGATAAGAAGGGCAAACATTAACTGTATGATTTCATATTTATGTTCATTCCTTGTGACGGTTCAGTTGAAATTCAAAAACTTTAGCCTTATTTAACCCTTGTTGTGATAGACATTTTTATATTGAATGCAGCAGGGATCATCCAAATGTCCGTATATGAACAAAACTTGTGTGTGGCAATTGGCAAAGACGTGTCCTTGTCCGTGCCAAATTTGAGATTTTCTTTTTTACTTTTTAATGTTCTTATTTTGATACCCAATTCTCCAGGTTTTATTCAGAATATGTATCACACTGATTTACCACGTCACTCACTATGGCACATTAGGAGTCCACTAGTACTTGTGCTTGTCAAATGTTTTATTTGCAAGGACCACCATAACTCTTTGAGAGTTTACAAAACAAATGGAACCAAATGGACCCGTACTCTCAGAGTTACAGATCTGTTATGGTCATTCAGGGCTAGCTCTTAGTGTTTCTGGTAATATTATTGTCCAGAATGTCCAATAATGTTGTATGTCTGTGACAAAATAAAACACTTTTGACAGAAATGTACAACACAAGCCAGCATGGCGATGACCCCTGATCTAGTGTGATGGGTCCTCAACAACAATTTTTTTAAGATTAGTTTTTGGGCTTTTATGCCTTCATTGGATAGGACCGTAGACTGGCAGGAAATAGGGGGAGAGATGGGGAGTGACACGCGGCAAAGGTCGTCCGGATCCGGAATCAAACCGGCGACGCCGCCAGGCATCCATGCCTATGTGGCAATGCCTAAGTGGCCAGCGGGCACCCCCTTAACACCGTTTCTTCATACAAACTGAGCTTAATAGATGGGCTATTTTCAACATGCGCCACCACTGTATGACAAAAGTATAAATGGGGCTTATGGTCACTGCATAGAAATGCCTGACACAGACAGTGTAGCCAGCCAGGAAAGAAGCGCTGGCTCTGGAACCCAAGCGTCTGCTCTGATGTGCGACTGCATGGCTGGCTCAGAGAGGCATGGTTTCTTTGCGAACCTTGTGTGAAAGACATGGCTCGGCCCACACCCTCAGTTTGCACGGCCTCCGAGCATGTTTCCGACTACTGAGTTGCCAAGGTAACCCCTCACATTGGTGGAAAAACATCCCACTTAAGAGTGTACACAGCTGGAAAGAGAGAGAGAGACAGAGACAGACAGACAGAGAGAGGCAGGCCAGACTAAGGAGTTACGGTATTTAAGGATATCATGGTTTGGGTCCAGAGCAGACAAGTACACCAGGTATATTTAGGCCAGTGGTGTGCATTTCTGTTTATTTCCAGTCCAGCTGTGCAATGGTTTTTATTGTCCTTCTTCCAGTGCAGTAAAACATAGCAGGCGCCTCGTAAACCACTTAGGTTTGTGCTCTGGTACACATGATGCACCTGTAGGACGATGTGTGAATGTGTTCTTTCTTAACGTTCCAAAACCACACACATAGCGGTCTCACGGAGTGCGCTGTGATACTAACAGGTTTTGGCGTTTTTGTTGGCCCCCAAATGAAATCCCACTTGAGTGGCGCACCGTGCACAGCCTATCTAGGTCAAACTGAATCGTCCGAGTTTCATATACACAGACTAACAGACACACCCTTTAGTGTCCCATCCTTAATCACTGGCACATGTACAGTAATCCTGCTTTTCTGGGGAAAAATCATAAGCATTATAGCCACAAAAAAAGGCATTGCGATCCAGCTTCCTTTCTTTACAAACAACAAACAAGCTGAAAGCCACTAAAAAGTCATATAAGTAATCCCAAAACAGAAATGCAGAATAGACTATATTTATGTATTCACATATAAAACAGCCCAGAGGGATTAGGAAGCCACGGCGTCTGTGCTGCATGGCGACTGGTGCGAGTTAACATTTTCTATGAATTCAAAATGAGGGGTTTGGCTCATGTGATCTGTTGCCTCTTACTTCTCACCACTTTGATTTATTGGAATTCATATTAACACCAGCGTGCTGGAAGGGAGGGACCAGAATCAATGAAAATCCAATTTATTTCAGAAAGTTACTGCAGAGGAATCAGATAAGCTTCATTTCCACAGAGAATAAAAGGGGATGGAATGAAGGGGATGACAGGAGCTGAGACCTAAGTGTGATGTTGCCGTCATGCTGCTCTTCGTGTCACTGTCTGGGTGGCCCTGGCAAATAGAGAACAAAAAGCCATTCACCCAAAACGCCAAACTGAACTAATTTGCAACTAATCACTATGATTTGGAGAACACATTTGTTATTAACGTATTATTTGGTGACTTCAAGTCCTAAAAGGTTTGAAAGCAGTGTAACAAAAACAAGTGCAAGTGGTACTCCACCGTAAGGTTTTTGAAAAACACATTTTATTCAAAGTTTCCAAAACAGGATTGGAACTAGATGAAAGGGGAAAAATCCATCTTATCTGCATGCCAATGCATCACTTTGATGTGCTGTAATTACCGACTGAGGAAACAGCTGTTCAGCCTTGAGTTTTTGTCTATACGGTGTTTAATTTTTCTTTCCCCCCCTCCCAGATTTGAAGATTAATTTCGACACACTTTCAATTCACAGATTGTTGTCTTGCTGACAGCTTGGCAGCGAGTAAGAGAAGCAACAAAACCCTGTGATTCACTCTTTTTAACACCTCACCAAACACGTGGCGTCGTGTCAGACACGATGCATCATTATTTCCGGTAATGTGCCTCGACAAATGTTTGTGACAGAAATACATTATAAGCTGGATAAAGAGCCGAAAGCTCATTTATCTTGTCCGTCATTCTCGACGGCCAGCAGTGATAACGATGTGACACAGACACTACAGGCCGTTATCTGAGAATAGGAACCATTGGAAGTTTCATGATGCATAAAAGTACCATCTACGTAGGTCCTTTATGACTGCAGCATTCACATTTCATGGTCCTCTCATCGTTAATTATCTAGGTTCAAGTGCACTGTTCGGGTTCCCCATTCCCCAAATTTCTACACTTCAACATCTAACATGGAATAACCTCAAAGAATTTCAGTTTTCAAAAAGCCAGCGTTCCGTCCGGCTGGTTTGATATTGATTGACGGTTGTTACATAATCACTTGGCATCACATTTGTTTTGTCTTTATGCTAACAGTCACACTCTAATGGCGGTCACCCTCTTCAAACACTGGATATGGTGCTGTGATGCCATAAATAGCCCATAACGCCTGAGAAGAAATCAATTTCAGAGAGGTGTCAGCTGGTTGAATTAATTTCCTCCAGAACTGAGACTTGTGGACAGATGACAGTCGGCAAATGCTGCAGATGCCATGGCAGACCACAGCTGCCCAGAGACAGATGGGGCAGGCCAGGTCCTTCTCCTAACCCAATGGAGGGTGCTTTTTACAAAGGCAGCTTCAATAAGCCCTTTTGCAAATCCCGCCCCATTCTGCCCTGTTACTATGATAGGACATTTGACCCTGGGCAGATTGCTTTTATAGTGGCAGTGAATGGGATTTTTTTTTCCCTTCATAGCCTCATTACAGCTATATAAAGTACCAAAGGAAAAACATCTAGGTGATATTAAAGGGGGTTTACCCGAAAATATATGTTTTAATTTGTTTAATCCCAGTGGGACAGAATCCTCTTTGCAGATTATTTTATAGTGGTAGTGGATGGGATTTTTTTTCCCTTCATAGCCTCATTACAGCTATATAAAGTACCACAAAAAACACATCTACGTGATATTAATAAAAAGGGAAGAAAAAGGTACAGTAATTACATAGCAAAACAGTAGTTTTCCCCCCGAAAATAAATGTTTTAATTAGTTTAATCCTCTGGATCAGAAAGAGAATAGACCGCGCATTGCATCCTGGGTAGGAAGAGGACAGAACTATAATCCTAACCTCACATAATAGGCTGGCTTTTCGTAATTCTGCCCATTTAAAATATATGTACCCAATCGTGACTCTTAGACCATTGATATGGTCCATGTGAACTAGTTTGTTGAAGCTTATTCATTATGATGAGCGAGATCACGGCCGATATCGCTGCCGTACCGGGCGATCGCCGTGTCGCGCACTGCGGACAGTTTTGAAAGCCACATTTAACATTCTCCACTGCACAAACTCCACCCCCGATAGCAAAAAGTGAATGTTTTTTTCTGGTTGGCCAGTCAGGGAGTCTCAGGGACCAATCAGAAGGCTGACAAACGGTCTATTTGATGCACTGCACATTTTTATAGCTGTCTAAGCATGGGGAAAATTCGAAGGGATCTGTTCTTTTTTTTAATACCTTAACTCTAGCGTGCCTTTTCTGGGCATGTCGCTCATAGTAGGCAAACACTCAGGAAGAATAGGCAAACATTCTGCGAAAATAGCTGATCCACAAGCTCACAACGTGTTTGTAGCTTGTAGATGATCGGATATAAGAGATTTGGTACAGAGGGAAAACAAGGGGGGCAAGTATAGACCTCTGGCTCTGGAGGACTCCAGTCAACAAAGTATTTAGAGTTGAACTAAGTGGTTAAACAACATTCTTTAAAGAAATGTCATAACTGTATGCTTAGACAGTACTGCAGGAAGGCATCAGTTAAAGCTAATGGGGATCCTTTTAATAAACAATAATTGACTGTGTTCAGAGCACTGCTGTAACTGGTTCAGTCACAAGGGCAATGTTTTGGAATGTTTCGAACCCACATAGCCGACCTTAGATCAAAGGGGAAGAAATACATTGACAGTATAGCCTTCTATTCCTGACAAATGTTAAGGTATCAATATTTACTATGTGCACAGTTTTTGAACAAAGCCACACATATGATATCACAATGCAGTATTCAGTGGTAAAGCCACACTGGCTGCCTGCATGTGTGTACCATGTCCTGGTCATTATATACAGAGGACCTCTGTATTTCAGGACCCCTTTGGCATCACTTTTGAATGCACCACATAGCACTTGAGCATAATGTTTTCATGTCTAGGATAGCCACAAGACATGTGACTGACAATGAAACACAGAAGATTGTCACATCACTGATGAGAGAATAATACTGATGTGATTGAGAAAACATTTACAACAATCAGAAGGTAGACTGAACCAGGCGTTACCCGAGTGAGCGGGAGAGCCCACAATAAGCAGTGCGAAGTGCGAAGCCCGCCTCTGCTGAATCAGCACCATCTGATGTATCGACAGGGTGCAAATCGCTTATGCTCCATAGTGATGGTCTACACCTCATTTGGCCAAATGGAAATAACGTTCTTAACAAAAGTGCTTCAAAAGAACAATTCTGATGTAACTAAGACATTCGCCAGGTTTATATCGCATAGATTTCCATCTATGGCTCAACTTTGGTGCTCTTGATGAGTTCCACTTTCATGATTATTGGAGCAAGCATTTCAGGCTTCCTTGGCTAAAGGTGATTCTGTTTTCTTAGATCATGCACGTAGCAACATTGAAATGTGATTGGTTTTCTTCCAAGTGGACAGACATCCATAGATACACATGGACAGATAAAAACCTGTTCTACATGGCTAGGGCTACACATTGACAACAATATCACAAGCTTACTTGTGGCACATTGCTTTCCAAACATGAAAAATGATAACCATGGGAGGGTATCAATATTTGATTTAGATGGAAAAGTGACTTTTTGAGGGCACAATGTAAACCCTCTTAGTTTTATTCTCATTCACGTGGAATTGCATCGGTAACCACAGTCAGTGCAGCAGAAATGACACCTTCCACTCTGTCCTTTCAAGAGTTCAAGAGCAGATGTGTTCCAATCTGGGAACCCATCGTCCAACCCAAAGAAAAGGGAAAAAACAGCACCCTCTCTTTTTCAGCAATTCCATCTGTTCTTGAGAGATTAGTAGCTATATAATTTGGTCTGTGCCTTACCACTTAACCCTAAACTTCTTTGGCTGTTTTACTATTTTGAAAAACATTTAAAAATACTTCAAATAGCCGATCTACATCAACACGTTGTGAGCTTGTAGATCAGATATTTGAAAAATATGGGGCAGGCCAGGTCCTTCTCCTAACCCAATGGAGGGTGCTTTTTACAAAGGCAGCTTCAATAAGCCCTTTTGCAAATCCCGCCCCATTCTGCCCTGTTACTATGATAGGACATTTGACCCTGGGCAGATTGCTTTTATAGTGGCAGTGAATGGGATTTTTTTTTCCCTTCATAGCCTCATTACAGCTATATAAAGTACCAAAGGAAAAACATCTAGGTGATATTAAAGGGGGTTTACCCGAAAATATATGTTTTAATTTGTTTAATCCCAGTGGGACAGAATCCTCTTTGCAGATTATTTTATAGTGGTAGTGGATGGGATTTTTTTTCCCTTCATAGCCTCATTACAGCTATATAAAGTACCACAAAAAACACATCTACGTGATATTAATAAAAAGGGAAGAAAAAGGTACAGTAATTACATAGCAAAACAGTAGTTTTCCCCCCGAAAATAAATGTTTTAATTAGTTTAATCCTCTGGATCAGAAAGAGAATAGACCGCGCATTGCATCCTGGGTAGGAAGAGGACAGAACTATAATCCTAACCTCACATAATAGGCTGGCTTTTCGTAATTCTGCCCATTTAAAATATATGTACCCAATCGTGACTCTTAGACCATTGATATGGTCCATGTGAACTAGTTTGTTGAAGCTTATTCATTATGATGAGCGAGATCACGGCCGATATCGCTGCCGTACCGGGCGATCGCCGTGTCGCGCACTGCGGACAGTTTTGAAAGCCACATTTAACATTCTCCACTGCACAAACTCCACCCCCGATAGCAAAAAGTGAATGTTTTTTTCTGGTTGGCCAGTCAGGGAGTCTCAGGGACCAATCAGAAGGCTGACAAACGGTCTATTTGATGCACTGCACATTTTTATAGCTGTCTAAGCATGGGGAAAATTCGAAGGGATCTGTTCTTTTTTTTAATACCTTAACTCTAGCGTGCCTTTTCTGGGCATGTCGCTCATAGTAGGCAAACACTCAGGAAGAATAGGCAAACATTCTGCGAAAATAGCTGATCCACAAGCTCACAACGTGTTTGTAGCTTGTAGATGATCGGATATAAGAGATTTGGTACAGAGGGAAAACAAGGGGGGCAAGTATAGACCTCTGGCTCTGGAGGACTCCAGTCAACAAAGTATTTAGAGTTGAACTAAGTGGTTAAACAACATTCTTTAAAGAAATGTCATAACTGTATGCTTAGACAGTACTGCAGGAAGGCATCAGTTAAAGCTAATGGGGATCCTTTTAATAAACAATAATTGACTGTGTTCAGAGCACTGCTGTAACTGGTTCAGTCACAAGGGCAATGTTTTGGAATGTTTCGAACCCACATAGCCGACCTTAGATCAAAGGGGAAGAAATACATTGACAGTATAGCCTTCTATTCCTGACAAATGTTAAGGTATCAATATTTACTATGTGCACAGTTTTTGAACAAAGCCACACATATGATATCACAATGCAGTATTCAGTGGTAAAGCCACACTGGCTGCCTGCATGTGTGTACCATGTCCTGGTCATTATATACAGAGGACCTCTGTATTTCAGGACCCCTTTGGCATCACTTTTGAATGCACCACATAGCACTTGAGCATAATGTTTTCATGTCTAGGATAGCCACAAGACATGTGACTGACAATGAAACACAGAAGATTGTCACATCACTGATGAGAGAATAATACTGATGTGATTGAGAAAACATTTACAACAATCAGAAGGTAGACTGAACCAGGCGTTACCCGAGTGAGCGGGAGAGCCCACAATAAGCAGTGCGAAGTGCGAAGCCCGCCTCTGCTGAATCAGCACCATCTGATGTATCGACAGGGTGCAAATCGCTTATGCTCCATAGTGATGGTCTACACCTCATTTGGCCAAATGGAAATAACGTTCTTAACAAAAGTGCTTCAAAAGAACAATTCTGATGTAACTAAGACATTCGCCAGGTTTATATCGCATAGATTTCCATCTATGGCTCAACTTTGGTGCTCTTGATGAGTTCCACTTTCATGATTATTGGAGCAAGCATTTCAGGCTTCCTTGGCTAAAGGTGATTCTGTTTTCTTAGATCATGCACGTAGCAACATTGAAATGTGATTGGTTTTCTTCCAAGTGGACAGACATCCATAGATACACATGGACAGATAAAAACCTGTTCTACATGGCTAGGGCTACACATTGACAACAATATCACAAGCTTACTTGTGGCACATTGCTTTCCAAACATGAAAAATGATAACCATGGGAGGGTATCAATATTTGATTTAGATGGAAAAGTGACTTTTTGAGGGCACAATGTAAACCCTCTTAGTTTTATTCTCATTCACGTGGAATTGCATCGGTAACCACAGTCAGTGCAGCAGAAATGACACCTTCCACTCTGTCCTTTCAAGAGTTCAAGAGCAGATGTGTTCCAATCTGGGAACCCATCGTCCAACCCAAAGAAAAGGGAAAAAACAGCACCCTCTCTTTTTCAGCAATTCCATCTGTTCTTGAGAGATTAGTAGCTATATAATTTGGTCTGTGCCTTACCACTTAACCCTAAACTTCTTTGGCTGTTTTACTATTTTGAAAAACATTTAAAAATACTTCAAATAGCCGATCTACATCAACACGTTGTGAGCTTGTAGATCAGATATTTGAAAAAAAGATTGAGCCCTATTTGAGTTCTGACAAAGGGCCGATTCATACTCCACTTTTAGAGCTTTTAGAATTTATTTCGGATCGGTTCTGTCCAAACTACAATATGACTTCATTCAGAGGTTCGGGGGGCGGGTACCGTCATTAATTCGGCTGTTCGGTGCCGGGATTTCCTTTCTAATTCCTTCCTTTTTAATTTTTCTTTTAGCATTTTCCCACACCCACTGCAACATTACCACTACCACACTGTGTCACTGACACGCGCGCACACACGCACGCACACACTCCTTCCAGTGTTTCCCATCGTTCTTTTCGCTAATGAGAGCACTGTCAAGTTTTAGTTCATATTTAACTTTTGAACCCAATTACCAGTTTTGTGACGCTAATTAACACTGTGGAGAACAAAACTGCCTGTGAAGTCATAAATACTATAGACACCATCGGCTACAATACATAACAAGCTAACATTGGCCACTGGCCAGCATGATAAAGCTATCTTGCTACAATCCAGGAATAATCACAAAACCGTTTAGGACAAGCTGAACCAAAATATGGTTTGAGTCCCACCATAGCCATAGCTATACTAGTTTGATGGCTTGCTTGTCCTTTTGGCTGTGTGATTCAGTGGCTTCAACATCACATGTGTGCAGGGTACACCAGCAGTCATGTGGGCCTGAAGGAAGACATTAAGTACTTCCATCGAGGGGAGTTCTCTCTTGTTGACACTTCCTATGACTTCCTCTCCGAGGACAGAAGAAAGGGGTTGTGAAAGGCCTGACTTCCTGAATTGTGCTCTTCCTGCCTCGGGCCATAGCTGTCCGAGCAGCACACATTCATATTTATTACATACCAATCACAGCAATGATTTAATAGGCTACAGTAGCTCCCAATGCAGACTTTCTGTGTCGGTATAATCTCTATGGGCAAAACTCATCCTAAATCTGCTTTCTTCCCAGTTAGCCACCCGTCATGGAATCGCAGTGAATGAGTGGTTCCAGTGTGCTCGTTCCAGCCCTCGGGGTCACCCGAAAAAGAACGATATAACACCCTGTCAGCAGCAAAGGGAGACTACATCAACATGCGGTTACACACCTGTAATAACACGATGTCCACCGTATATATACACGCTGTCATACACCTGCGAAACAGCCATGTTCCGGCCAAGTCAGCTTTTTATTTGCTTGCATGGCCTTCTTCTTTTTTGGATGTTTGCCTGTGCATGCTTCATTCTGTGGCCAGTATGTTGCTGTACAGTCAGTCCTTAGACAAATCTAAACTCGCTGGGGAAAATATATATATAATTATTACCGACTGTAGGTGAAATCATGCTTCATTAAAATAAACACAAAGTTCAGCCTCTATTTCGCTAAATGCAGCTGGATGCTAAATCCTCACTGCAATAACACACAGTTCACACCCTCCTTGACATCATGACTCACAGACAGTGGTAAAGTACAGAATGTGTACTCAAGTAGCCTACTACACTTAAAATTGCAAAGTCGAGGTACCTTTCTTGAGCAAATCCATTTTTTATACTTTATACTTGTAGTCCACTACCTCAGAAGCCTCAGAATTTTACTTTTTACTCCACTGTGCCTGTTTATTAATACAAAACAGTCATTAAGCTGCAACCGTTAAAGTGATGAACACATTACGCGTTACTATAATTACAATCCAGTACCATGATTGTGAAATGGGTCATTATGCATAACGTCGACTTTTCCACGTTTGGTACTGTAAATAAAAGGAGCGTGCCTAGTATAGAGCCCTGGGGGATGCAGGTCAATGACGTATAGTCGTTTGAGTGGTGAAGTAAAAAATCTGAGTAGCCTACTTCTTCCATCACTGCTCACTGTCAAGGAAACCCTCTCATTACAATCAGGATTATTCTCCAAGGAGGGTGCATGTGCAAACTCTTGGTGAGCTCTGTTAATGCTGGCGTGTCCTCAGGCCATTATTGTGGCGGAGGAAAATCGACCGGTGCCTGATGTAGCGCACAAATTCAGAGCAATAACGTATGAGGTGATAGAGGAATCGTGTGCACAATTACCTTGCACTCGCTCATTCTGGGTGGGGGCAAATGTATGATCATCGTAAATCCATCAGCACCTCTGACATTCCATTCCTATATGATCAAAGGCTCCAGGGGTTGAAGCTCAACATTTTCGGGATGAGAAAGAGTATAGGGGGAAGAGGGGGTGCAGTGGTTCCCAAGACTTGAAGTGAAACAGACTCTCTCTTTCTGTACTCTGTCACTCCCTCTCTCATCATCGTCTAGCTCTGGTCCATAACGCTATGGTCATGTTATCACTTTAAGATGTGGGACAGTCTGTAATAGAAAGCAGTGACTGCGTCACCTTTGAGTCGAATATACTGTAAATTAAATTAGTGCTAATTTAACCGAGTGTACGAATGTAAACATTTGTTTGCATCTCTGAGTTACAAATGGATAAATGTGAGGATTTGACTGTATACTAATGTGCACCATCATTATTCAGTTGCTTTTTTCATTCTCTCTCTCATCTCTCGTTCTCTCTCCGCCTCTCTTTTTTGCTCTTTAACACCCCACGAGCTGCACTAAATCCCTTGAATAAATGAATTTTAAACCATTTGGACAAGTCTTGTACTTTCTGGCAAGGCTTGAGGAACTATACGTCAGCTTGAATGAACATTATATCCTCAGAAGAAGGCAAATAAAATGCTTGCATTTAGGTAAGACTTTTTTCCACTTTTTTGGACCAGAAGAAAGTATCTGGGCCGAATGGCCAACTCAATCAGGCCCCAGTCATGAGGTGGATGAAAGTCAATACGCCCTCTCTGAATCAGTGTGTATGTGTGTGTGTGTTATAGGACTATAATTAGCTCATAAAACACTCTTTAACTTTTGTAGCGGTTTTGGGGGCTCAGAGCACACAATCCGTGGCTTAAAAACTATTTTAAAGAAATGCCCACATTTAAAGAAAAAGCAGTTTAAAAACTGAGGCAGATAAATATTTCTACAGAATGCTCATTATTTTGCCAAGTAATTTATCTCCCTCTTGTCTTTGCCCACTAAAAGCGCCTTGGTGGTTGTGAGTGGTTATAATTGCACATCTGGTAGCAGTTAGGACTGCGTACTTGGCACCGGCGACGAATCTTACTGGTCGGCGAGAACGGCAGCACGTTCCAAGCACAGCAATGGTCTGGCTCCCCTCGTCTCGCTTGCAGCGTCTCCCGGACCGAAACAAAAAGACCCGTTCGGCTCCTATGAGCCTGACCCCTGATCTGCACAAAAGACAAGAGAGAGGGAGGGAGTAACTCATGGCTATCGATTAGAGCGCTTTGCATTCCTGTATACTGGGAAGTGCAAAAGAGTAGGAGGGAGAGCGAGGATTTGAGTGGGAAGAGGGGGAGAGAGAGAGAGAGAGAGGTGAATGATGGCAACAATGATAGTGATTTTAAATGTATTCTACACAGAGACTCTCCTCCATAGCTGTCATGTGACACGCATACATGCATGCCCCTTTCTCCCACTGGGGCAAAAGAGGTCTTTACAACATGACAATCAGTCTGGGTGGAAAAAAAACTGAAATTGTGCAGCAGATTTTGGGATCCATCACAGGCTTTAACAGGCTTGTGTTCCCTTGGAGAATATACCATACCATACCATTGTTACAAGCCATTATGAAAAGAACCCCACCCACCAAGAAAAAAAGAAAAAGAAAATAGAAAAAGTGCTCCTCGGAGCACAGGTCTCCGTCAGGTCAGGTAGGTTATTGTGGCCTCCTGGTTGCGTTATATAGGGCCTATATAACGCTGCCATCGAGCCAAAGGTGCCGGAGATTAGCTGTTCACAGACAGACAGACGGACACAGACGGACACGTGGACGCGGAAAGGGTGCAAAACATTGTCTTGGCCATGCCTGTCGGCCTGGTGGATACAAAAGATAAGTACATTTTAATGGATGAGAGGGATGGGCTTCCTGATGTTGCGCAAATGGTATCTGCCATGATTGAGAGCCATAGCAGATTGTGTGTGCCAGTTCTCATCCCAGATGAGGCCACAGGCTCTCAACTGGAGTCAGTATGGGCTGGATCAAAATGAGCTCTGGGATGCTGGCAGCTCTGACACTGTGCTCTGTCCACATGGCTGCCACACTACTACGCAAATCTAGCCAAGAAAGTTAAACACTCCACACCAGACACCACAACAGGCTTTTATCTTGAACCTAGACAGGTAAACAGCTAAAGGAATGCATCCCCCCCACAGCACACACACATTACACACACACACACACACACACACGTAAAAAAAAAAAAAAAATTGAATATACTGTGTGTACACTACAGTAGGCACTGTAGATGTTTGATTACGCAACAGGACTGCAGTACACTCAGAACTCATAATAAAGCGGGGCTTTCACAAGACAACCGTTTTCAACCTTCACCGTGACTATAATCTCCATAAATACATAAGTGCATATAATCACAATAATCACCTTGTCTGGGTAGCCTAATATCACTGACTTCCCACTTGCTGCAGAGGGTAAACACTGGGTTAGCCTGCCCATGATTGCTACACAGGTTTACAGTGGCGGGTGCTCTGGAAAAGAGAAAGAGAAAGGAAAAAATTGCTGTGATCAACTAATTGCGTTTCAGCCGGGTAGGAATGCAATTATAAAAGCATTACGAGGTGCTGAGAGCAGCGAGAATAGGACATGCCAGGGAGGACAGACACATACTCTGCGCCACTTTACATATCTGCAATCCAAGCAACCCCACACACACTCACTCACACACACTCACACCATTCTGTCTCCTCTCCTCTCTGTGGTAATGGCCAAGACTAGTTGCAGTCTCCTTGGCACAGCCCATCTGTTGTTTTTGTCTTTTCTAGGCGAGGAGGAGGAGGGGGGCAGGGGTGCCTGGGTTGTTGGTGGCCTGGGTGAGTAATGACAAAATGCTAGGGAGCTCTGTCCACAAATTGTTGCTGGCATATTATTACGGTAGGTCAGACGCACAGCCCGCACAGACTAACATGACAGCCATTCCTAAATAAAGCCTACCGACACGGTCAAGATACTTCTGACCTAGTGGATCGGTGGGTGGATGGAACGATGGGAGGAGTTGTCAATGTGTGACATGGCTGTACCCACCACAGTCAGGCTTGAAGCAGTCTTTAAGTATTAAGATTCATACAAAGTATTTGTGCACTTTTGGCCTATTGTATATGATCATAATAGTAGTTTATGCACCTGCATGCCTCTCTAGTGACGCAAATCTCCTCTACCCTATGGCATCGAATGGCCATGGGGTGTCATGTTCAGATTCCAGGACATTTGATTTGGGCGAAGAGAAACTCTGTTGTTCCCCAACATTGACAATGGTATTGGATGTGACGTCCATGTCCCCACACACACACACACACACACACACACACACACACACACACACACACACACACGTGCTGATTAAACCACCTTCTTACTGTTAAAGGACAAGATCATTCTGTATGTATCATGCTTCATTGCTTCCTTTGAGAGTTACAGTAGGATTGGTGTCAGCTGTTTAAACAGTCCATATTGTGGACCCATCTGATTTGATCACAAGGTAATTGCACCGGACCTCATCTGACACAAATTACTAAGCCATAATACTATACTTGCCACAGCTAGTGTGGCTTTCGATACAGACATTTTTAGACTCTCCACGATCCATTTAATGTGTATTGAGTTAACAGAGACATCCAAACTCGACCGGTTGTCATAATTACCGTCCGGAGACTTTTAGGCAACATACTGTTGGAAGGTTTATCATGGGATTCAGCGCACAGCGTAATCAGCCTCCTAATCATGCTTTCTCCATGGAGAGGTGGAATGTTCTCCATTGCGGCCTAGTGCTGCCAGACCACCTTATGAGACCGGCGTGGTGAAACATCTGGCTTCAATGCCGGTGAGAGTCGCCATTCCCTCAGTAGAGGAGTGTGCAAGAGTTGGAATGCAGGCAGCGCTGTCATATTTCCTCCTTGCTTGGACAGAGACCTTCTGTAGGACAAGTTAGTGTCTGTGTGTTTATGTATAATACTCAGCTTTACTATTGCCTGTTGATTCTTTGAAATTGGTGTTTGTGTGTTGCTTTACCGGTGAATTAGTGACAAAAGACAGTAGCTGTTGATTGTCATTAAGCTTATGCTTGTGTGTGTCTGTCTGTGTGTGTGTCTGTGTGTGTGTGTGTGTGTGTGGGGGGGGGGGGGGGGGGGGGTCTCGTGTGTACGAGACACAGTGAGGAAACAGATGGCAAGGACTCCCTGACTCTTCTCTCATCTCTGATTTATACTTAGTTGCACCCTGCCTGGTGTCATGCACCGTAAATATCTATTCTACAAGCTTGCACTGTGACGCTTTGTGAGTTTGTAGATTGGCTATTGTCAGTGCACGACACGACCCAACC
The DNA here is from genome assembly GCF_963921795.1 of Nannobrachium achirus. Classification (NCBI taxonomy): domain Eukaryota; kingdom Metazoa; phylum Chordata; class Actinopteri; order Myctophiformes; family Myctophidae; genus Nannobrachium; species Nannobrachium achirus. The sequence goes on from NC_137819.1 coordinate 27,822,038, forward strand.
AAGTGTATATCAGGTGTCAGGTGTTGAGGCATGGACAACAATACTGCCAGTGCCAGGTCAAAGTAGAAAGAGGTCACATGCAAGTTAGATGGAAGGAACAAGTACATGCTGCTCAGAGCTGGGCGGAAGAAGAAAAGGTTGAATAGGCTAGTTTATATTCTGCACCTAACGTGCCCCTTGTCATGTGGTGTAGATCATCTAAACTGCCTTATGTCTTTGGTGCGCAGCGTGACATGACGTACAACCAAGTATTACAGCCCCATATTGTTAGCATATAGATCAAGATGCCATCCAAAGCTCTTATCATGGAAGCATTGTTTCTATCAAGTTTTAATTTTATTTTTTTAAGTTTTCTTTTCTGCTTCATTATTAATCATGTGTATTTTTCAGTTTTTCTGTTAAGCACTTGTGCTCCGGTTTTTCTCTGTAAAGCACTTTGAGCTGCATTTCATGTCATGAAAGGTGCTATACAAATAAAGGTTATTATTATCACCCAGTAATTAAATTCCCTTATTTCTTATTTAGTTGTGCTTATACTATAATCATACACATATTTCCATTTGCAAACCTTGGATTACCACACAGTTTGTTGTGAACTAAAAAAGAATGAGACATTAGTTATAATACTTGCTTTCTCGCATCTAAAAAACAATAGGCTCAATCGGCTGGTCGTGCCAAGGGCAAGACATTGGAGTCGTTATTTGATTCTCTGCCAGTGTGTTGTAAGAGCGAGGCAGGAGGCTTGGCGAATCAAGTAGATACTGAATAAATTTAACAGCCAAGTAAACGTGGTCCACTGCAACAGGAAGAGGAACATTCCTATGTGATGAGTGAGATTTTGGATTCAATAAGCAACGCGACCCACAGATTAAATACAGGAATCAGACAGTTAAAACATTATAGATGGCAATGAAGGGGGGGGGGGGGGGGGGGGATTGCAGTGTTTCTTCTACAGCCCAGTATGACTGTTTAGTATGACTAAACAAATGTGTTTAAAACTAAGGCTGCAACATTTAAAATGAAAACTTGCTTGTCACTTCTGCTTTGCATGCAAGGGAGAGGGAGTCCATTATTAGATTTGTGGTTTCTTTTGTGTGTAGTAAGTAATTATTATAATAGTATTATCAATATAAAATCAAAAAAGCAACAGAATAGTGGATAGTAAACTAGCTGATAGTTTGCAGCTCTAAAACATTAAAATAAACTGATCTGCCCACAAAACAAGTACTACCCCTCAGCAGGAGTGTCATTCCGATTATCACTCTCACATCGGTTACCTGCAATATCCCCAAACACATACCAATCAGCAGAGACGCTGTGTGCAAGACAGAGAATGAGACATACTGTACGCAAGCAGTCACAGTGACAGCTTTACTGAGTGATGTGGGGTAGGGAGCAGTGATTCATTGAGAGATTTACAACGGGACCGTTGCCTTTGAGACGGGGACGCCCCCGGAGTCTTCGAAGTTCCCATTAAGATTAATAACACTAGTATTTATGAGGCCCATCTCTCCCTTTAGGACCCGGAGACCGCGCGCCAAACCACCAGTGGAACACTGCCGGCGAAGAGAGATGGCAGTAGAGGCGGTGCGTGTACTATGTGTGCAAGGAGTGCGTAGGTGAGAGAAAGGTACTGTACATCCTGGGTTTCTGTGCATGTCAATGCCATCTGTGCCTCATTATGGGATACTACAGCTGTGGTTGGAACTTTTCCCTTAAGCATGTTCTATATAGCATGCACATAAAGCATGACTTGTGCAATGTTTTAAGTGCTATTGTAAACAGTCTGTGTCATATAGTTATTTATTTTTGTTCAATTTCTTTCCTATTGTCGACTGCGACCATGGGAAAACCATTTGAACAAGCTATGGCATTCTTCCGTTAATTTTAGAACATTTCTCATTTTGTGTAAAGAGATACCAAATGTGTGAGTTAATTATTCATTCTGAACTTTTTGGAGGAACAATGTTGCATCGAACAGCAGCAATATTTGACATACTATGGGCTGATCATTCAGCTTCTGCATTATGTCTGACAGTTTTCAACATAGACATTGCACAGTGTGGCCCCGAGCTGTTATTTCAGACTTGTTAATGAGCCAGAGTGCAGCCTCAAATCTTCAGGCGAGTTCTTTTGGAGAATGGATCTGTCAGCACCTATGGCCTTTAGAACACTCTGCCTGAGATCACACTAGAATGTAAAAAAAAAAGATGTAAATGTGGTAAAAAATAAATCATGCATTTCTTCAGTATAAAAGGCTTTATTTATTATGTGAGACCACTGACAGAGATACAACCTCTTGTAAGCCTTCATATATTCTCTGTAGTACTTCCATTATAAACAAAATGATTATTTTCTTCACTATAAAAACACTATTTACTTAACATGTAACTACTGAGACATGACATCTTGCTAGTCTATACTGATTCTCTATAGCCCTTCCATCTGATTATTAAGCAGATACATACTGTGCTATGTCATGTTCTAACGAGGACGATACTAATGTTATAATCCGCAGTAATGTGTTAAAGAAGAGCGGAGCAACATTGCTTCCCAATTAATTTTCATCTTTTGTAGGAAATCTGGTAGAAATGGTCTCATGTGATACTGAGACTGACGTGAATGTCTTTATCTGACATTAAAGTCTTTGTCAGAGTTCAACAACTCTCCAAGCATCTGTGTAGCAGCGATAATGTTCAATGTTTTCCACACATACGGTCACGACCCATTTTCGGTCTCTAGAAATGTTTTTAGGGGTTTGAGTAAATATCCTGTGATTCCTGTCTTTTAGTTTTTTACCATTCCTAAATCAATTTACAAAAAGAAGAAAGCAATTTCAAATACTCAACATTTTACAAAACCTCTAAAATATTAGAGGAAAAAAAGGGAAAATAGCCGATCTACAAGCACATAACGTGTCCCAAAATGTTGTGAACTTGTAGATCTGTTATTTCCATAATCTTTAAAAGGGGCTTATTTGAATAATTAAAAAGAAAATGTGTAAGGTTGGGTCCCAGAGAGATACAAAATGTTTATTTTTTGTTTTGTGTGTCGAGCTGAAAAGGTTTGTAAATTTGAAGTGGAGGTGGAACTGAGAAATCCCATCTAGCATTATTGAGTCCCAGATTCAAAAGAAACCTTCACGACCTCCCCCTTCACATCGTCATCCGTTTCCATAGGAGGGGTAAACTCACAGTCGCTTGGCTCTAAGATCTTGAGATTGGCCTGAAGAGCCATCAGTTTCTGTGCTCTGTCGGCCGAGAGGCCGGTCCGCGACTTTATGCTTTCCAAGCGGTGCCAGAGGCGTTCGCAGGCCCCCGTCGTCGGTGGGATCTGCAGGATGGCAGCGGCCACGGCAGACAGGGGCTCAGAGGAGCACAGGCCCTTCCACCAGGTGGAGGGGGAAACATGCTGGCAGGAGCTCCATATGCCAACACCCTTCCACAAGCCCTGCTTGGCAGAGAACCTGGCGAAACTGGCCAGCACTTTGCCCTCGTCCAGGTTCAAATGGTGCGACAGGTTGGAGATAACATAATAGGCGCTGTTGATCTGCTCTCCGGAGAGCGTTTGTTGTCCGACGTGCTTGGGATCGAGCATGTACGCCGCCGCGTGTACAGGCCGCACGCAGAACTCCTGACACCTGTCCAGGGACGCCATGATGGCCTTCTGTTCGGCGCTGTGAAGCACCGACCCGGACAGGGACGATCCGATGTGGTACCTCAGCTGACTGAACATCTCCACGACGCTGGACAGGACGGCGTCCTCCCGTTTCATGTAGTCGATGTAGTTCCCCACCAGGTAGAGCAGGTTTCGGCTGCTGCTCACCCCTTTCCAAAAGGCTGCGTCCTGCAGGGTGGCCCGGACGGACGCTTCGATGTCCAGCGCTGGCGAGACGGCCATCTCTTGGAGAGTGCTCTGGCCCTTAAGGAGACTGTTGAACATGTTGACCACACCAGTCCAGTCAGAGCCACTGTTCATTACCAATGCGGTGCCACTGGTTGTGTTGCTCCTCATCTTGCTCGTTTGCCAGTGACTTAAAGTCTCTGCCAGGCTCTTCCTCTCCCTGACATAGCACACCACCTGCTCAGCCCTCCTGCAGAGGGCTTTCATAGAGGGCTGTGAAGCCATCTCCTCAAAGAGGCCTTTTACACCGGTGGCCGTGCATCCTATAGCTGAAATGTGTGGGAACGCCTCCTCTACGATCGCCCACGCGGCTTTCATGTCCGGGGCATCGTCGGTAACGACAGCAAAAACCTTCTGTGGTCCCACTTCATTGATAATCTCTTTGAGCTCCTTGGCAATTACAGCGCTCGTGTCTGCATGCTCCTTTATCTGCGTAGATTTGTGAAACAGCGGCAGAGGAGTGGAGACAATGTAATTGATTGTTCCGGTCTCTTTTACATGAGACCAGCCGCTGCAAACAACAGAGACACAGTCAGCCTTCCCTATGGTCTCTGCGACCTGGCTTTGCACTCGGTCGTACTCACAGTCCAGCAGGTGAGACGACAAAGCCTGCTTGGTGGGCGGACAGTAAGCCGGGCGAAGCACGCTGAAGAACCGCCTCCAGTAAACATTGTCTGTGAGACTGAGGGGCGAGGACGTCGCATAGACGGCTCTCGCCAGGCACTCGTCGGCGTACGTCTGGCTTCCCTGGTCCACTGAGTCGATGAGGAACTGCCCGCCGGGAGTCGCCGAAGGCAGGTACGAGGACGAAGGCACAGGGATGGAGGCCGAGGAGCTCCGGTCGGAGCCCGGTGACTGCTGCGAGGCTACACAGTACTCCTTGCATTTGTCCAGGTGCATCTGCATCTTGGTGGCATTCTTGGCATGAGTCTTAAAGCAGTAGTTGCACATGAACGTGTCCCTCCCATCTTTGACGGCCGGGGTGAAGTGCTTCCAAACTCCCGAGTGACGCGGCATTGTCCTCTGTGTGGACATTGAAGGACAATAGTAATTATTTTTTCAACCAGAAATTATTAGGGACATCAAAACCTTTCCGACAGTTTTCAGCTACCAATATATGAAAAATACCACTAAATCTTTGAAACTATTATGACTAAAAACTATTATATTTTTATTTGACATGAATAATTGCTGTGGGGATTTTCATTATTTACAGTGAGAACTGAGATTTACTACTGTATGTTAGTAAACAGTAAATGTATGTAGTGTTAATGTATTAATTAATATTTGTACATTATATGTGTTAAATCAGGGGTTCTCAAAGTGGATTCCAGTAACTTTGTGGGTTCCTATATGGGGGTCTAAATTGACCCATACCAAGTCTGTAACTCTAACAGCATACAAATGGAACCAAATGAACCCTAACGGATCCATTTGGTTCCATTTGTATACTGTCAGAGTTAATGGGAGACCTTGAAGTGTAACAGTTTGAGAAACACTGTGTTAAATTGTTTAGCCTACAGTGTGAAGCACAGTGACATGCAGTGTGTACATACACACACAGGCAATATAATTGAATAAATAGTATTGGTGCAATAACTTTATCCATTTTAAATTACTTTATGTATACTTATACTATATCATACTTATAATTCATTGCACTAAAACGTTATTTGTGAGTCTGTTTAGCAAAATATAGGAGCTGCATTTTTAGCCATGAACTCGCTGACCTACCTATAGAGACAGACACCACTCCCTCCGTCCACAACGGAAAGAAAGGACAGCAGAATGTTGATCTGAGAGTGAAACCTGAACTCACTAGTTCTCTAAAGTTGCCATCACGTTTAGCTACCCAAGCTAACTTGGCTACAAAAGCCAAAGAATCACGGTCACGAACCGACTAAAAAAGTGCTGGAAAAACGACCGTGTCGATCAAATCTTTACGTCATTCATACGAACTGTCCTACATGTCAGGTACGATCTTGTTAACTTGGTGATTTTCAACTCGGATGTGAAGGAAAGTGAACAGTTTCAGTGCAGGACGGAGCCTTGCTTTGTTTTTCACACAACACTTCCTGAAACTACACTGCATGATCTGACAAGTACGGCGGCTCTCGTGGGTCAATGTTCGTTGACGTACTCGCGTTTTCAGGCTCACTGATCTCCCCGAGTAAAGGGGGGTAAAAATGGAAGTAAAATAACAGAACTACAAGCTCACAAAGCGTCGTTAGCTTGTAGGTCTGCTATTTCACTGCTTCTGCAACATGATGGTAAGATAGCATTATGTGTGCACTGCACTGCACACATAAATGCACACTGTTGATGACCATGGACATGATGGGTACAAAAAGGAGAATAAGGCTGACAGAGAGAATGATGGATAATACAACAGGTGTTACAGTACTGTACAATAATATTTTTCAACTGTTTTAAAAGTGCTAAAATCAAAACTAAAATAGAATAATCCCACAAGTTATGTTCATCAATCACCAAAACAAAATTAATGGTTATTTTGAATTGGCCAATGCAACATTACTGTAGATTTCCACCACTACAAAATGCTTTTGAGAGGTATTTTTAACTGTTGTCTTTGGTAATATTACAAAATGGTAGTCATATACTACAGGGGTCTTCAACAGGGGGTCCGGGACCCCTAGGGGGTCCTCAGAGTTACTACAGGGGGTCCTCCAAATCTTTGTGTGATAGAAACTTTGTTTCTCCTTTTTTGGAGCTGTGTGAAGCACAGGCTCCCTATACGTGGCTGTGTGGGTCTGTGTGTGTGTATGTAGCCTGAACTTCCTAAACTTCGGCACGCCACTAGTCCCACAGTTTTGCCACCACACACTCGCGCCATATGTCAAATCGACCGGCTTACTCGGGAATCGTGGGCTAGTAACTTGCTAAGAGAAAGGTTCAATAGTTTAATTGATATTAATTTATTAGTGAATTAATTTTCCCCATTGACTTATAATGGGAATCGCAAAAACTCACATTCAATTATTTGTCTCTCGCAAACCATAGGGGCTAGAGTTTCAAGACTTGGAGAGGAGGTTCATAATGATTTCAAGGATTAAATGAAAAATAATTGTGTCATTTGGCCGCATGGTGGCGCCATAACACCCCACTTTACGTTTTGGCCTGTAACTCTTGAACCGTAGGTCGGAAAATTAAAAATATTTTTTCCCTGGATTCCTTGGGCCATGACGCATCTCCCCATATAGGCCACGCCCATTTGCGCCATGATAGATTGTCCGCCATCTTGAATTTTCTCCAAAACACACTTTTTGCTCCTTTTCCTACATATTTTCTTCAAATGTCACAAAAATCGGTACACATGATCCACACACACACACACACACACACACACACACACACACACACACACACACACACACACACACACACACACAGCTCCACTTCACACGGGTGTGATTTTTGGAGCTGTGTGAAGCACAGGCTCCCTATACGTGGCTGTGTGGGTCTGTCTGTCTGTCTGTGTGTGTGTGTGTCTGTGTGTATGTAGCCTGAACTTCCTAAACTTCGGCACGCCACTAGTCCCACAGTTTTGCCACCACACACTCGCGCCATATGTCAAATCGACCGCCTTACTCGGGAATCGTGGGCTATTACTTTTCTAAGAGAAAGGTTCTATAGTTTAATTGATATTAATTTATTAGTGAATTAATTTTCCCCATTGACTTATAATGGGAATCGCAAAAACTCACATTCAATTATTTGTCTCTCGCAAACCATAGGGGCTAGAGTTTCAAGACTTGGAGAGGAGGTTCATAATGATTTCAAGGATTAAATAAAAAATAATTGTGTCATTTGGCCGCATGGTGGCGCCATAACACCCCACTTTACGTTTTGGCCTGTAACTCTTGAACCGTAGGTCGGAAAATTAAAAATATTTTTTCCCTGGATTCCTTGGGCCATGACGCATCTCCCCATATAGGCCACGCCCATTTGCGCCATGATAGATTGTCCGCCATCTTGAATTTTCTCCAAAACACACTTTTTGCTCCTTTTCCTACATATTTTCTTCAAATGTCACAAAAATCGGTACACATGATCCACACACACACACACACACACACACACACACACACACACACACACACACACACACACACACACACACACACACACAGCTCCACTTCACACGGGTGTGATTTTTGGAGCTGTGTGAAGCACAGGCTCCCTATACGTGGCTGTGTGGGTCTGTCTGTCTGTCTGTGTGTGTGTGTGTCTGTGTGTATGTAGCCTGAACTTCCTAAACTTCGGCACGCCACTAGTCCCACAGTTTTGCCACCACACACTCGCGCCATATGTCAAATCGACCGCCTTACTCGGGAATCGTGGGCTATTACTTTTCTAAGAGAAAGGTTCTATAGTTTAATTGATATTAATTTATTAGTGAATTAATTTTCCCCATTGACTTATAATGGGAATCGCAAAAACTCACATTCAATTATTTGTCTCTCGCAAACCATAGGGGCTAGAGTTTCAAGACTTGGAGAGGAGGTTCATAATGATTTCAAGGATTAAATAAAAAATAATTGTGTCATTTGGCCGCATGGTGGCGCCATAACACCCCACTTTACGTTTTGGCCTGTAACTCTTGAACCGTAGGTCGGAAAATTAAAAAATTTTTTTCCCTGGATTCCTTGGGTCATGACGCATCTCCCCATATAGGCCACGCCCATTTGCGCCATGATAGATTTTCCGCCATCTTGAATTTTCTCCAAAACACACTTTTTGCTCCTTTTCCTACATATTTTCTTCAAATGTCACAAAAATCGGTACACATGATCCACACACACACACACACACACACACACACACACACACACACACACACACACACACACACAGCTCCACTTCACACGGGTGTGATTTTTGGAGCTGTGTGAAACACAGGCTCCCTATACGTGGCTGTGTGGGTCTGTGTGTGTGTGTGTGTCTGTCTGTGTGTCTGTCTGTCTGTGTGTATGTAGCCTGAACTTCCTAAACTTCGGCACGCCACTAGTCCCACAGTTTTGCCACCACACACTCGCGCCATATGTCAAATCGACCGGCTTACTCGGGAATCGTGGGCTATTACTTTTCTAAGAGAAAGGTTCTATAGTTTAATTGATATTAATTTATTAGTGAATTAATTTTCCCCATTGACTTATAATGGGAATCGCAAAAACTCACATTCAATTATTTGTCTCTCGCAAACCATAGGGGCTAGAGTTTCAAGACTTGGAGAGGAGGTTCATAATGATTTCAAGGATTAAATAAAAAATAATTGTGTCATTTGGCCGCATGGTGGCGCCATAACACCCCACTTTACGTTTTGGCCTGTAACTCTTGAACCGTAGGTCGGAAAATTAAAAATATTTTTTCCCTGGATTCCTTGGGCCATGACGCATCTCCCCATATAGGCCACGCCCATTTGCGCCATGATAGATTTTCCGCCATCTTGAATTTTCTCCAAAACACACTTTTTGCTCCTTTTCCTACATATTTTCTTCAAATGTCACAAAAATCGGTACACATGATCCACACACACACACACACACACACACACACACACACACACACACACACACACACACACACACAGCTCCACTTCACACGGGTGTGATTTTTTTTATATTAACCACTTGAATCCATATATATTCTGAGAACTTTAGCCAAAAATAGCAGATCTACAAGCTCACAACGTAGCGCGAGGCGTTGTGAGCTTGTAGATCGGCTATTTTTGGCAAACAGGTTTGGTGTAGAGGGGGAAAAGAGCAGACTAAGTACAGAGTGAAAGGTCAAGTTTATTAAGTATTGACGGTTCAAGTGGTTAAATATCAGAAAACACAAATTGACATGAATCCAAAATACACAGATGATTGTGCTGTCAAACAATGAAACTATATGGAATCTATGGAAAGGTTGTGGGGGTCCCTGCTTCATCTCTCTCTCTCTCTCAACTATAAGGTTCCTTGGCCTGAAAAGGTTGAAGACCCCTGTTATACTACATAGATTCACACCGGGGCATTTGTCCAATTTTTGTTTAATACATGGGCCATATATGTTATTTATTGATAAAGACGACAAGAAAATACAATTTCAAGTGAATACATGACACTAAGTGAACTGCCTCAGTGATGGGGGAACAGTCCCACTGGGATTCCCTGACAGTGTGTATTAGGACTGAGGAGTTGACTCAGGACACGTGAGTTTCTGCTGGCACGTCTTGACTTTGTTGGTACACAGCCATTCTGTGAACCGTTGAAGGTCACACTTTTCCATTCTGTGTTTTGGTTCCTTTGCGTCTGGATAAACTCCAGTGTCTCCTCGGCTGTGAATTCTGCCAAACCATCTGCAGCAACCATGTTTTGGCGGCCGAGTGTTGTCCATGTTTGTTTGACATGGTGAATGGTCACTCGCTGTGCCAGTACAGTGCGCAGTGGTACTTTATTTGTGCTGACTGGTCAGCTGCCATATAGCCTAACCCTATAGGGCAGGGGTCTTTAACGTTTTCAGGCCAAGGACCCCTTAGTTGAGAGAGAGATGAAGCAGGGACCCCCACAACCTTTTCATAGATTCCATATAGTTTCATCGTTTGACAGCACAATGATCAGTGTATTTTGGATTCATGTCAATTTGTGTTTTCAGATATTTAACCACTTGAGCCAACTTGACCTTTTACTCTGTACTTAGTCTGCTCTTTTTCTCCTCAGCACCAAACCCCTTTGCCGAAAATAGCCGATCTACAAGCTCACAACGCCTCGCAGCTCGAGGCGTTGTGAGCTTGTAGATCTGCTATTTTTGGCTACAGTTCTCAGAATATGGACACTAGGGTTCAAGTTAATATAAATGGAATGGAAGATTTGGAGGACCTCCTGTAGTAACGCTGCCTGTTGAAGACCCCTGCTATAGGGAATAAATGACAATATTAAAAAGAAAGTTTTGTCCTCTGAAAAAAAAGGGGAAAAGAATTATACGCAGGGCAAGTACTGTATTTTGCATTATTTTGAGGGATCAAAATTACATGTATGTTGGACATGTAATTGTAAGTTGCCCTGAGTACACTAAGTGAGCAATAAATGGACCCATTACCACCAACATAGGTGGTAAGGAGTAGCTGAGCTCACTTTGGTGTTAATGACTCTTGTAAGGTTAGCTGCATCCAATGACAGTGATTATCTTGAGCTTGGGTCACATTTCTGGACCATACGCCTGTCATTAGAGACTTGCCGGGGGCATTTCTGGACTTCTTTTACAGTATCCAGGTTGGTGTGTAGCAGCGCGTGCAGCCAAAGCAAACTACCTCTATCTAATTTTGGGGCAATCCGAGCTGCTAATGTCAGGTTACATTATAGCGCTCTTTAGGAGGGGAACATTCACTTTGACGTACTGCCTGAGAGAAAAAAGGGAGTCCGAAATAGAGAGAAAAAGACTAGGGGCCACAGGATCTCACATTGAAAGCTTAGGCCAATTTCTGCTTCTTCCAGTGTTGGACTTATAAGTGGTGAAGGGCCAGGCCAGGCTGGTTTGAGAACACCATGGCTCCAAACCAGATAACTGCGTCTGCGACGAGTCCAGACCACAATGACACAAGCCGAAAGGAAGAAAGATGAGGTCATGGCATGGGAGAGATGCATGGCTGACGTTAGTTAGTCTTTGGCTTTGGCAAGAGGATTCAAGTCTTCTCTAGTCTGACCTCATGGGAACCCTCCTAGGAATTTAGACAAAGGTTATATTTCCTGTGTACTTTAAAAGGAAATTCCAGCATAGAAGAGGCAAAGACAAATTATGGCAAATAAAGGGTGATTTTGTGGTGCACCAGCAACGGGGTAACACAAGGTAATGTGAGAATTTGTCTGCGAGTGACAAATGTATGCAGCTGAGATGCTTTTCTTACTGTGTTATTAGATTCTGCCCTAGTCTCAGTCCACTTGCTTTCTAATCTTCTTAAATGTGAAACAGTAGCAGGACGCCACAGTGCTCTTCAAATGCCATTTCATGCTGGCATCCACTTATCTGTCACTCCTGCAGAACAGCCTTTATTTTGTTCATGCTGTGACACAGTCACCAATAACAGCAGTTATGGCACACATTCCCCATCTCCCTGTGGGCTGTTATGGAAAATTGGGCTCAAAGATTAAAGTATAATTTATGTTCCGAAAAGTGCTTTAAATGTCTTTTCATGTGAAATGCCCACAAATAGTAGTAGAGTGAGGATTACTCCCTAAGTGCAAGCTTTTGGACCCCAACATCCTCTACAATGTAGTACACCACATACTCTTGACTGCATGAAGGCATTAGACAGCTCAATAGAGATTAATTAAATGCTGTGTCGTGTTATTACGCTTGGGAGGGCCAAAGCAGTCGATCCCGTCCCTGAGGTTACTTTGAAGTCCAACAATGGCATTGACGGGAATGGTGGCGTTTTGCGCCAACACAGTATTTCACTGTTTTCATTTATCCATGTCACTTTCATGCACATGAAACTGTGATTTTATACCCGGTGCTCTGTTTTCATATATCTATCCGTGTCAATTTAATCATGCACATCATGACAATTGTGATTTTGTATCCCTGCTGCTATGTTTACATGCTGGATAACCTGCAGGGGAAGCATTCCAGCCTTCTGTAGTGCCACTTATTTGTTCTTCTTTGTATCATGCATCCATCTTATGTATCTATTGTAGTGGTTCTCAAACATTTTTGGCCCAGGGCACCCCTGCAAATAACCTTTTCATCCATGGCACCTCTGAATTACATTGTTACTTTATAGCGCCATACACTTTAGTCGTGTACGCAAATAAGTAAATCTTTCCCCCTAAGACAGTGTTTCTCAAACTTTTTCATGTCAAGGACCCCCAAATTGACTCTTACTAGCCCGTGGACCCCCATTTGAAAAGATAGGCCGGGGACCCCCATAAGAGAAGTTTTTATGTCTCTAGCAGTGATTCCCAACCATTTAATTTCAAGGACGCCCAAGGTTTACATTAGGCTAAGGACCCCCATTTAATGGCATTTCTATCTCTGAGACCCCAATTTATATTGTAAAATCAATGTTAATTTAACTTGGAAGGAACCAAATGGACCCGTTTGGTTCCATATGTACACTCCATTTGTACACTCACTGAGTTACATACCCATGGGCCCATTCGGTTCCTTGCATCATTTAGCTGGGGAGCCCTTAAACTCCCTCAAGGACCCCTGGGGGTTAGGGTTACCTCACTTTGAGAACCAATGCCCTAAGTCTCAAGTTTTCCTTATGAGATACTGTATCTTAGCCAGGGCCTAAGATACAGTATCTCATAAGGAAAACTTGAGAGAGTATCAGTTTCCATTTAGGACAGACTGACAATAGCATTATACTAGCCTGATTTCAGACTCAGCTCGCGCACTCTGAGAGTGGGCGCCTGGGCGGGTCTCTGGTCTGGAAGCATGCAGGCTAGCATTATACTTGACATTTAACTACTTGAACCCCAGCATCTCTATCCTGGGTGCAACATTAGCCAAAAATAAAAGATCTACAAGCTTACAACGTGTCGACGCGTTGTGTAGATCTGCTATTTTTGTAGATCTGCTATTTTTTAGTAAAGAGATTTGGTGTAGTTGGAAAAAGAACACACCAAGTGCAGTGCAACTCAGGTTGCTCAGGTATAGAGGGTCTACAAGTGGTTAAACTGAAGTGATAATGTATTCTGCTGCACCCCTGGACTTACTGTATGTCACGGCACCCTAGGGTGACACAGCACCCACTTTGAGAACCCCTGATCTATTGGACTTTGTACACTACAGTATATTTGATCTGACTGTGCCTTCCTGTTAGTTGACCTGTTCTGTGTTCCTCTGTCTCATCTCTATAAGCCTTATTCACGGCCCGCCCACTCAGCATCCCCCGGGTGCTGAAGTCACATTTTGAAGGGGAAAATCCTACTATAGCCTATAGAGTTAACACAGAAATCGCTAATTTAATGCAATTTCTGAATAGTAAAGTATAAAATACGGCTAGCATGATCAAGAACACAAGATAGTAAAAGGCACAAAGCATTATAATTTACTTTACCGTTCGAAATAATGATTTGTTGGCTTTAAGTCCAGCTATTTCTGTTATAGTTTCCCCTTCTAAATTGATGTCAGCACCCGGGGGGGATGCTGAGAAATTTGCTGAGTGGGCGGGCCGTGAATAAGGGATATTCTCTCTTCCCTGATCTAACTCTTCCTGCAATGTCGAGGGCTCACAGTCACACACACAAAATAATCACTCTCTCTTTTACACCTGTAATTGTGTGATGATGACAATAAACTTGATTCTTTCAAGTGAACCTTGCGAGTCTCGCTGAGGTCCACGGAGAATAAAGCGTGCATGGGAAAACAGCTGTGTGTAATGACTTATACCGTGCTTGAAAGAGCTGAAACGTTGTCAACCTTCAGAAAATCATGCTTGAGGTTGTGGGTGTGTTGTTTCAACAATTATGTCTACGACATTTATTGATGCAAAGAGGCTTTTCATATAAAACACCGGGGTCATAAAGAAATGCTTCCAAACAGAGTCTAAAAGCTGCAGCATTAAATACATGTTGAGTATAACTGGGTTTGTTAACCGTTTTTATCTTCTGATAATGTTTTGTTCAGGATCAGCTCTCGGCTCGCATTTCTCTCTGCATGGCGAGCTCACTTCAAATCTTCTGAAACAAAACATAATATGGAACAGATTCATCAACAAATACAACGTTTTAGCTTTTTCCAGAGTAGGTTTTCAAAATATCTTGACATTGCATTAACTTGATATGATAGGGTTCCATCTGTAATTTCTGTTGAAATTGAGTTATATGAATATTCCTTTATCTGCAATTGGGGACACACACAATGTCTAATAGGAATATTTATATATCCAAATCAAGCAAATTAAAACATTGACGCTCAGTAATCTACAATGAATGGAGATGTATCCCTATAATTATAACGAGCACAATTTGGTTTCTGTGTGGATTAAATGTGAACAACTATTTACTGTACATGGACTTTATCTCTTTCGAGCAGAAATAGTTTTAAATCAATGTTGACAACTGATTTCATGTCGTCCTCATTTCAATGATAAATACCAGAGACATTAATACGTACTGCAGACAAACTCATTTCAGAGCTGCATCCATGACACATGTTGATTAAATAACGACTGTCTTTATCACAGCTCAATTTATAATCCAAACATTGTTATCATCAGTCACCAACAGCTGTGCAAAAGAAGGAGCGATGTGTACCACAATCTTCCTCCTAATAATAACTTGGGTTTCATCTGCATCAATTAAATTCTACCACAACTATTTGCTGACACTGATTAAAGTGGATTTTCCTAATAGTGCTGTGCTCAATCTTTCTGAGCCTCCATCCTTTTCATACCCCTGCGTGCAGTACCTTTACCACCCAGCAGAGGCCACTGTAGCCAAGCGCCTTTCCAAGACCTTTGACATCAATACAAAACATGTGGCAGAAACACACATTTAAATGCAATAAACAAAACAAAACAGACCATCTACTCTAGTGTACTGTTTCTCTCTGACAATTTAGACAGGAAAAGGAACTTCTTCGGGTACCTGTTCCTCGACTGCAGTGGTTCTCAAACTTTTTAATTTCAATCCTTTTAGCCTGAGACCCACTTGATACATTTGGCTACATTATTCAAAAAGTGGAATATTGTCCTAAATAAATGCAGGCCCAAACTTAAAAAAATACATTATGAACTAGAAGCAGTGCTCTTCCGAGCACAGGTCTCCACCAGGCCGTGTGTCCTGGTGGTGCTACTGTATAATAGGCCAATGTAAAAAGGGTGGCATATGTTCTTCACCATAGATCTTTCATGGAAATCGGACGCTGCATGCATGATTTGAAGCATTGTGTTCCAAAAATGTGTTTTGCTAAAGTCTACCTGCTGGTGGCGCTATAACAGGCCAATGTGAAAAAAGGTAGCATTTGTTCCTTGACCTAGTGGGAATATGTGTGGCAAATTTCACGGTAATCGCAAGCTGCGTTGATGATTTGAAGCATTTTGTTCAAAAACTGAGCAATCCTGCAAACTTTGGAAGCTAATATTAGCCAATCAGGATGGAATATGAAATATCAGACGGATCGGACTTGATCACATGACTATAGAGATACTGTGTACCGATTTGCGTGATTTTTGGATAAAATCTCAAGGAGTAATATCCAAAAATGTGTTTTACATAAGTCGTCCCAAAGGTGGCGCTATAAAAGGCTGATGTGAAAAATGCAGGGCAAAGGTTTATCCTTAGCCTCTAGGGAGTGCGCTTACAAAGTTTGAAACTGATCGGTGGAGTTATAGGTAAAACCACAAATCGGCCTGTTATAGCGCCACCATGAGGCTGATTTAAAAAAAAATAAGTGGCAATTCTTCCTCGGCCAAGTGGGAACGTGTGTGCGCTATTTCATGATAATTGCACTTTGCGTTTGGGATTTGAGGCATTTTGTTAAAAACGGCTCAATCCTACAAACTTTGGAAGCCAATCTTAGCCAATCAGGATGGAATGCAAAATCGGACAGATCCGTGTCGATCACATGACTATCGAGATACTGCCTACCGATTTGTAGGATTTTTGGACAAAATCTGTAAGAGTAGTGCACAGAAATGTGTTTTGCGAACATCGGCCACTAGGTGGCGCTAGAAAAGGCCCATTTGAAAGATTTAGGGCAGAGGTTCTAGATTGGCATCCAGGGAATGTGTGTGCTCACTTTGGCAGCGACCGGGCCAACGGCGACTGAGATTAGCTGCACACAAACTGCGAGGACACACACACGGACGCACGCACGCGCCACGGACACACGGACGGACGGAGGGGAAAACATACTCTCCCCCATGCCTTCGGCTGGTGGAGACAATTAAGCTGTATTTAATAGTGAACAAATATTTTAAATATATATTTCTAAAAAGAGGGATGTTTACCAACGACCCATTAAAATGGGTCCGCGACCCATCCAGTGTTTGGGATTGGGAAACACTGTTATAGACTATAGAGGTTATGTGCGCATGCATAACATGAATGGTAAATCGAGTGGCAAAGTGAGTTTAATGTTGTTGAACTCAGATAGGACTTTGCTGTTTGGATGTATGTGCTGTCAAGGCCAGAAAGTCGTCTTTTGCCACTCAGTAGGCGTTCCTGCATAACTTCCGGGTATGATGATGATGTCACGCACGTAACCTCTATTGCCATGTGGCTACGCTAATAGCTTTATTAAAATCGTGTGATCTGCCTTGCCCTTGACTTACGACTGCAGTGCAGTTTGACAGGGTAGAGTAGAGCACTCACACTTGTCCATTATTGCTTCAGCACCTTCCAGTGCCAGTTATTGTTCACTGTTTAACAGAAGGCACTGTGTGCTTAGACTTACACAATAATACCACCCTGCTGTTCCACTCAAGTTTATAATAACACCAATGCCAGCCTCTTTACTCCCTTTCTCAATCTCAGTCTCACTCACTCACTGCTTGTTCAGTCTCTCTCTCTCTCTCTCTCTCACACACACACACGCACGCACGCACGCACACACGCACGGACGCACACACAATGACATCCAGTACTTTACTTTAGGAAGCCTTAAAAAAACACCTCAGTGAGCAAACACAATAATGACTCTCTTGCCCATAAACAGTGATTTACAAACCTACAGTAATTCACGATTCAGTTGGCAGACACCAGCCAGACGCAGGATAGATGCGTCAAACAGGAGAGGCCTGGCGACGGCGCCTAGCCATCTCCCCGCAGAACGCAACTAATGTCCCGTAAGAGAGCAGGTGTGCGTGTGAGGGGAAAGGGAGGTTGGAGAGAAAGAAAAGGATGCGTAAAACTTAATGGAACAGAGAAAGGTGGAAAGCAAATCCATCTCCTCTCTTCCTTCCTTTGTTTTCCAGTGCTCATTTTCTGGGGGATTCTGCGTGAAAATGACAAGCTGAGACGCCTGACTGAGTCATGGCTCTGGGCTCTCCGATCAGCCAATAAAACCAGCCTTGGATATATCACCACCCATTTGTCTTTGAAATTATCTTTCATCCCAAACTTTTTTTTCCCTTCTTCTGTCCGTTTGGTTTATCTTCCCCTCTGCGTGAGGGCAGGGAGAGTGAAAAGACATGGATATATCTCTTAACAACCTGTTTATTCACTGAAACAGTCGCATTAATGATTAAAGCGAGCGGAGGGGCATCCAGACTTTGTAGATAAACACCAAAAGCTATTGTTTACTGTGACGGGAGGGGAGGGGGTTGGTTTTGAAAACCCAAAACATTTGTCTCATCCAGGATTGTAAAAGAAATGAACACATTCTTTCCGGTCTCTGATGTTTTGCAAGACCACTCCCAACCATATTGTCTTTGTTAGTAATACGCTTTAAGCTCTGCTGCATTGTTTGGCACATTGGGCACGCAGAGAGCGAGGATTTGTCTTCCGAGTAGGATAAAAGTAAAACAACAATGGAGTTCAAAGGGCCATGGGATTTTCAAAAAGAGCATATTTGCCTTTCCCAATAATTAGATATTTAGACAGCCTCCCAGCAATGCAGCATTTGTATGTGCGACTATGAGCTGTGTGACTGTGGTGCTATAAAGTACATACAGTAGCCTATAGGTACTAATGGAAAGGCTCTTTCTGAAGCTTTAACAACTCATCAAGGGACAAATACAGGGCATTTCACCTGTGAGGATGATGCTGCCTGAGGAAAGCATACAGCTCAACACACATATGCAAACTATGCATAGTGCCTTTGTAGCCTAAGTGCTCATACAGTGTCCATACATTATCATGGGATCCGCTGTTCAGTGCCTACGGGGTATACAGCGGCAGTACTTTCTTAGTTAACATGTGTACATATAAATCATTAAACACCTATTCCTTTTGAAATGCGAGCATGCTTCATCTTCACACAGCTGCATTAGCGCTGCAAGATCCTAGAATGGCCTGGAAAATATTGTACATAGAGGGAAACCGGGAGCATAACATTAAAGTAAAACAACCATATCCATGGAAAATTAATATTCGTTTCTTTCACAGTGTTGCTGAAGAGATATTAGGCGTCAACTTAAGTCCTATTAAGTCCTTACTTAAGTCCTATATACTTAATCATGACAAATAGTGACAATAGCAATCTACAAGCTCACAGTGTGAAGGCGTTGTGAGCTTGTGGATGGGCTCTTTTCACAATTTCCTTTCGCTATTTCCTTCCAATACTTCATTTTTCTTTTTTTGCCTATAATGACATTCCCAAAATAAGGAAGCCAGTTGGAGAGTGGTTAACAGCTTTCCACAGACACTCAATGAAGATAGGTTAATTCCATTGCTAACGTTTTGTGGTCATTCTTTAGCGAGGAGTCTCTTAAGCCCCTATCAGAGTCGGTACCGCGGTGAAGAGCTATCCACTGCGGTGTAGTCTTTTTGAGTCATAAAACTACAACGTTACGTCATTCCTCGCGGTGAAGAGCTTTCCACCGTGAGTCCCGACACATCTCTCTGTTTTTACTTTCAGACAGATAGGCTCTTCACCCCGTTCACTGATTGGTCGATCTAGACCAGTCAGTCACGGTGAATAGGACTTCACCGTGACTGACTATGATGGCCTTCACTTATTTTCTGACTTGAGGTGGAAAGCTTTCCACCTAAAATTTGCGGTGGATCACCTTGGACTCTACTCTGATAGAGGCTTTACTCATCACACTGTCCCTGAACCATCTTAGGATATCTTTCTGAGATGTCCTGACCTGATGTGCCTCTCTAACGTGAAGTGAGGCACGGGACTGGCCATGAGACTAAGCAATTAAGTGTTGCCATAGAAACTCCTTGTGGAACCACATCAATACACGGGTAACTAGTGCAATGGTATGATGCTCAACCCAAAGACATCCTATTCACTTTGCCGCACCCACATGACGCACAAGACTGGCATAAGCTGGTGCCCCCTGATTGCCTTTCCAAGAGTACAATGGCAAAGTTATGGAGTAGCAAATGCTGTCGAGTTGTGAGAATAAAGAAAGGAAAACAACTTGTTAAAACCAATGACCTCGTCGGACATAGAACATTCTTAAAGTGTCAGGGGTTAAAAGGCGCCTGTGGGCTCCACTGCACATGTTTCCAATTAGGCCTCAAATAGGCAAGAGGAAACAGTTGATTTAGGAATATTACTGCAGAATGACTTTAATTATCTGGGAGACTAAGGGGCGAAGGATGCGAGCAACTCTGACGATGCCAAACAAAAGTAAACAAAGCCAAGCATCAATATTCTCCTTTTTAATAGAAGAAAGGCTTGTTTGCACCCAAGCAAAATTGGTAACTAAAATCTTTATTTTGCTTATCAAAGCCTTGCAGATGCCTCATGTCTAATAACAAATAAAGAAGAATGACAGAAAACCTTGTCAGGGTGAAAAGACATAAGACCCTTTTCCACTGGCAGTGATAACGATGACGATAACGATTTAAAAAAGTGGGTTTTCAATTGAAGTGGATCGGCAGCATCCACTCAACACCGATACAGACAACGATAGCCGACAACTACATTGTTAGGATCAACAACGATGTGGTTGGAACTGGGTCTCTGACAAACAGCTTTTTGGCGCCTCTTCACATTGATGTCCGATAACTTTATAGGACATCAATGTGAAGGCATAATTATCGCTGTGATATTTTATGGCTATCGTCATCGTTATCGCTGCCGGTGGAAAAGAGCCTTTAGAACTATAACTTTGCTTTGTTTTTGTGCTATAGAAACCATCGACTGGAACAGCTGTTGAGACTTTCAAACCAGCGATAACCTCATTTGAAAGGCAAATACAGCAGAAATGAATGTCAATATGTCACTCCATGCACAGCCTCATCTTATTAGAGGAAGGCGCTGACTCACTCTCACTGAATACCTCATCAGGCAGTGTTGTTGAGTTGATAGTGCAGGGTAAATTAGGCCCGGCTTTTATATCTTGGCTTTTTGGAATCAAACAGTAAGTGGTCCGTTTGAAACGAATCCACTGGGACGCTGAAGTTACTTCAATTGAAGACTGTGGCTTTGATATGCAACGATGTGGCATGGCAGGGAAAATGTCAAGAGCGTGGAGGGAAAAGTATTTTATAGTTTTCACGAAGTTCTGCACTTGATCATAACAATTACTCTGCAGCTGATACTGTGAAAAAGTAACCGTATAGCCCGTGCTTTTTCAGGTATGTCAGCCAGAACAAACTTTCCGTGCATTTGTATTCATGTATTGACATTACCTAGTTGAGTGCTACCTACGCTGACCCTGAATAATTATGCCGCAATTACGGAGCCAATTTAGTGGGCCAGTGGAAGAAGTGGTGTGTTAAAACCACAGGGCACTGACAGCTCCTCTTAATTGATGGATGTTCTGAGAGAGGCTGATGATTACCAGGCTGTTGGTATACATGAATCATCTTCTGGGGGGAAAAAAACAGAACAATAATGTATTCAGCCTTGTGTCACTCTTTGACAAGTGCTGAGTGGAAATGCAAGATTACAAGACTTCCCCTGATATAATTGAAAATGCACGTGGCTAAGAGTCCCACGAGGAGTGATTTGATGATTGTTTGAGGGTTCACTGGGGGGAAATAGGGTCTACAGTGGACAAAAAATGTGTGTGTGTGTGCGTGCGTGCGTGCGTGCGTGCGTGCGCACGCCGGTACAATATACTTAATAATATAAAAATGAAAATGTAAGCGGATGTGAAGTGAGCAGTGCTGAATGAGAGTGAGTTAATTTCAAGCGTCCTGTGAAGCTTGGCCAATGAGCCAAACTTGTGTGGGACATACTGTACAACATACGTACATACAGTACATACACACAGACAAAGCCAGATGTAGCCACACAGTCATACAGTGCAATAACATTTTATTGTACTGTATGACTATGTGTGCGTGCCTGCTCTGCATAATATGCGTTCTCAGAGGTGTGTCATCCCCTGTGTGCACTGCACGTATTATACCCTGTCTACACACCGCCATTATTGCCAATGAGGACATCTGTGTGGAACACTCTGTCTTCTCACTTGGCTTCACAAGCTGACGATTTTATAATAACCTGCATTTTTCATAGAATTTCCTTTTTAATCATCTTGGCGGAAATTGTCTTCGCAGATTAGGTTCCCATAAGTCTCAGGACGGAACGAGCAGAGGGAGGATTGTTGAGACTTACAAAGCATTGTTAAATTATACAGAAGCGCCAGGTAATGAGGCAACGAGAGAACAAAACAAATGGATTCCGCTACAATATAGGACCCTGCCTACCAGCCTTACGCACAGGACAGCAGCTCCCAACCTTTTCTGGATCAAGGCCCACTAGCACGGCAGCCGAATTATCATTCACGTTAAATTATTGATTGATTCATTGTTAGGTTTTATTATGAACCACTATATACTGTACTAAAGTACCAGGGGTGTCGCACTAAATTCTGGGCCCTGCCTGGGTACAAGGATTCACTGCGGGGCCCCCATGAATGTTCTTCATAGGGGGAGGGGGTTTAACCATTTACGCTGGGAACGCATTATTCCGCATTATTTTGTGCAAAATAGCAGATTGCGAGCTTGTAGATCTGCTATTTTTGAAGAATCGTGAACATTTGTGCAAGTCTTTGAATATTTAAAATCCTTCTAAGGTTTTTTGAAAAAGCTATGTTTCTATGTCAGTGGTGCTCAAAGGTTTTCATGTCAAGGACCCCCAAATCCCATCTCAAAATATTTAGTTCCAGGGACCACCCCAGAAGTAACATTTGAGTTACAAATGTTCGCTTATACAAATACATCATATTCAAAGAAAGATTTGCACACATTTTCATGACTTTTCAAAAATAGCAGATCTATTGCAAATTTGCAGCGTATAATGAGACACAAATAAGGCAATTCATTTCATTGTCTGGCACTGTGTGATCACGCCATCTTTGGAAAACGGCCAATGATCATGTGCTCAGAAAGTTTGCCAACCCCTGCCCTAATTGACTCAGAATTAGCTGCTGGTCTGCGATGCTCTCTCCGTCTCTCTGCCTGCTCATCTCTCTGTGGCAGTGATGACTTCCTCGTCCCTGCATGAGGTTAACACTTTAACAATTTAATCAGTGAATACCCCAAAACACAATTTCACAACCAAACATCACCCCTGACCTCAACCAGTGTGAGTGTGCGTGTGGTGTGTGTGTGTGTGTGTGTGTGTGTGTGTGTGTGTGTGTGTGTGTGTGCGTGCGTGCGCATGTGTGTTATTAGCTCTACAAGAACATAACAGATCTCTGCGATCTGGAAAAATCCTTCAAATCATAATGCTAATAGTACACACACGCAACACACCTACCGGTACACACACACACACACACACAACCACCGAATGCTTTTCAAAATCCTTTGAGACTTTTAATAAAATTGTACAAAGGCTAATCTAAATACATATACATAATCCCCCTCCTCCTCATGACGCGTAATCCCAGGGTGCCACGCCACGCACCGAGCACGGCACGCACTCGCCAAGCCACCAGGGGCGTCACAAGGGGGGGAAAAGTGGGACTGAGTTACTAGGGCCCAAGATGTAGTGGAGCCTTAATCATTCTATAGCTATTGAAAAATAGCATATACTGTATACATAGCACTCAGTGCCGCGCTGCGGGCTTGTAGATCTGCTACTTTTGAAAAGTCGTGAAAATGTGTGCAAATCTTTGAATATATGTACTTTTTATGCAAACATTTGTAACTAAATTTTGTTTCTGGGGGGTCCCTGGAACAAAATATTTTGAGATGGGGGTTCGCGGCCAAATACATATCATTTCGGGGTCCTTCACATGGAAATATTTTGAGCACCAATGACATAGAAACATAGTTTTTTTTCAAAAAACCTTAGAAGGATTTGAAATATTCAAAGACTTGCACAAATGTTGAGGATTTTTCAAAAATAGCAGATCTACAAGCTCGCAGCACTCGGTGCTGCGCTGTGAGCTTGTATACTTGCTATTTTTCAATATTTAAGCACAAAATAATGCCGAACAATGCGTTCCCAGTCTAAAAAATTGGTTAAATGGGGGGCCCGCAGTGAATCCTTGTACCCAGGGCCCAGAATTTGGTGCGACACCCCTGCAAGCCACACAGTGGGTTAGTGCAAGGCGAGCTGAATCCGTTCAAGTCACATGCACTTTGTCCTACATATTTGTATATTTCTTAGAAGAAGCCGCTGCTCAGCCCCTCAACTACTTCCAGATGCGGAATGCCAGAGATAATCTGCACTATATGGATCTCAATGGGAAGCACAGGGTGTTTTGCAGAAGCTGAACCACCACATCCAGTTCTCAGATTCTACAGATATACTACGAACACAAGCTGCACGCATCCATAGATACTCGTTCGTACTGTACTGTAATGGTGTCGTGCGCTGAAGCGAGAAGATCTACAAGCTCACAATGCGTTGCACCGCGACTCATGAGAGCTTGTATAGGCTACAGTATATCTCAGCGTGCGAGACATTGGAAAAACAAAGTATATAAATTGCAGGCATTCTCTTCACATAGCCTACACTACACATGCTTGTGCATGCAAATGCAAAACACACAAAACCACATAAGTATACACATACCGGTAGATATAAGACTCTGACATAAACATTAGTTTGTGTGCGCGCGCACACACACACACACACACACACACACTCACACACACACACACACACACACACAAACAAACACACACACGACTACGCTAGCGCTATTACTCAGGCATCTGTGGGTTTGCCTGCCACCAATTTTGCTCTCCAGCTTCACCACGATTCTGTTTATTACTCAAAGTTTCCGCATTGGAGCTCAGAGTGGTCCAATATGTTAAAGTAGCCTACAGTAACCCTTGTGACACAAATTTAGGCCATCAGTTGGATGGTTGTCTGAGCATTTAGTCCATTGAGGTGCACCCCAACCCAACAAGAAATGCTTCGGTGTTGGCTCAAAGTGTCATCATAAGAAGTGCCTTGCCGATGTTCAGTGTCTTGCAGCTCCAAGATGTTCTAAGTTCTAAATGAACACATTAGCCGAACATCGTGTGTGATTGGTAAGACCTTCAATGCGCTTGTGATTTATATTGTTTTATTTCCGCAGTGTGTCAGCAACATACCATGGACAGCTTTGAAGAAGAGTTGTTTGAGGTGGTGAGGAGGTACAAACCCCCCTCTCTGAGAGACTACAAACACAACCAGATGGCAATTAATTAATAGAGAGACATAGCACACGCTCCACTGTGTTTGTCTGCAAAATGTCTAATTATGTCATAGCAGTCGGGGGTTAATGTAAACCACTGGCTCTCAAAGTTCTTTCCGGACGGGGGTCCACGGACAAATACGTCTCAATTTAGGGGTCCTTGAGATGGAAAAGTTTTGTGAAGCAGTGATGTAAACAGACAGTGAAGATCAGTGTTTAAAAACCATTGTTCCAGCGGTTTATACAGTGGGCGGGGTCTAATGTTCACAACCCAGAGTGGAGCCGCAGCACTTATTTCTTCGGTTTCTTCGGTTTCTTCGGTTTCTTCAGAATCAAGCCGCTATGCGGCCCTCCCTCACATAGACATTGGCTATCCGACTGATAAGCCATATATAGAGATCTCTGTCAGTTCTTGTCCCTTTCATGCCCATGTATGGAGTCTCTGCATCTGTCACTCCGGCTCAGAAAACAACAAACTCAACTAGAAAGATGCAATTCTGGGAAATTGCAAGTGTGGTTACCCTGACGCGAGTCACGAGGAATCCGCTGGGAAATGCATTCCGTCTTATCATTTGTCCCTTTCATGCCCATATATATCTCTGTCAGTCCTTCTCCCTATTTGAGCGGTGCTAACCATTCCGTCCTTGTCCCTTTTATGCCCATATATGGAGATCCCTGATGTCATCAATATGAAGCCCATACCTTGGAATGCCCATATATGGACATACTCTGTCAATCTCTTGTGGTCTATGACATCCGACATCTATGATGTCAGTCATCTTTGGGAAAAGTTTCATGTTTGCATTTTCCCATTCAAGTCAATGGAGAAAATTAATTCACAAATAAATTATTAATATAAATTAAACTATATAACGTATCTCTTTGTCGATTTGACATAATGATCAAGTGCGTGCCACCAAAACTGTGGGGGGACTAGCGTGGCAAAATAAAGTTTATCCGTTTATCTGGTTATAGTCTGGTTATACAGTGTCACTACAACAAATACCACATGTCCATAAGTCAAGTTTATATGCTATGACTCCAGTCCATATTCGAGGCAGGCCTACATGTTTATACTACAGAGAGACAAAACAGGAACAAAATAATACTAAAACCCAATTAAAGAAAGAAACCCCAAAAAGACAAATGAGCTCATTCCGGTTTGTGAATAATGTCAATCAAGGAAGCAATATCCATCGCATTTTCTACACAAACACAAACAATATTGCCCTATGAGATCAAGATGAGCAAAAGTGCTTTATATGACCACCAAGCTGTGACATATTATGCTTTGATTACTGTTTACTTTTATTCCAGAATTTGATTTCAGCTAAATTGCTTTTGAAGTGGTCTTTCACTGAATGGCTAACAGATGCTTAAGTAGAGAACAAGACCCTTTATAAGCCCCCTCCACCCCTCCAGTTAAAAATGTGAGAACACTGCCTGTTAAATGTAAATATGCTCAATACATACTATAAATGTGCTCTACAGAGTGACGTGATTGTCATTTACGGTCGCTAATGTAGCATCGCCTCAAAAAAAAACATCTACATCAGGGGTCTTCAACAGGGGGTCCGGGACCCCTAGGGGGTCCTCAGAGTTACCACAGGGGGTCCTCCAAATCTTTGTGTGATAGAAGATTTTTTTTTCTCCTTTTTTATATTAACCACTTGAACCCTAGCGTCCATATTCTGCGAACTTTAGCCAAAAATAGCAGATCTACAAGCTCACAACGATCTGCGAGGCGTTGTGAGCTTGTAGATCAGCTGTTTTTGGCTAAGAGGTTTGGCGCAGAGGGGAAAAAGAGCAGACTATGTACAGAGTGAAAGGTCGAGTTTATTAAGTATTGACAGTTCAAGTGGTTAAATATTTTAAAACACAAATTGACATGAATCCAAAATACACTGATGATTGTGCCGCCAAACGATGAAACTATATGGAATCTATGGGGAGTGGGGGGTCCCTGCTTCATCTCTCTCTCTCTCAGCTAAGGGGTCCTTGGCCTGAAAACGTTGAAGACCCCTGATCTACATCATAAGGCTGGAGGTTTAGGACTTAAAAAGCGTATAATACTATTGACTTTGGTTTTGTTTTGACTTTCGGGTAACTATTCAGTGTAGCATTGCATTATGGGCCGTCTCCAGGACGGTCGCCAGGCGAGGCCTCCCTCGGCCAACATCAACAACCAATCCCATAAGCTGGGCACCAGGCGTCGCAGCAATCTCAAACGTCCATGGCAACCGCACAAGAAGGGACACCGAGCACCGCGAGGACCCAGCGTCCAATCGGAGTGAAGTTTTCCAGACTGGAAAAAATGTCTGCCACAATTAGCATAGTTTGGGTGGGGGGGGGGGGGAGGCACCTTAGCTGAACGAGACTGCAGAGAAAGGGGAATGAAAGAAAAAGCACACTTCATAAACACTGGGTACAGAATTAAATTCATTACCATTGAGCCATTTTACTGTCTACAAAAACCAAAGATTGGCCTTTGTCTAAGAGATTACCAGTGTTCAAATTCTGCCTGGCACCAGGGTGGTCATTAAAATGTTTGGCAGCTGCTTGCCTTTACGGGTGAACTTTGGAGTGAGATTCAGATCTAAGAGAGGGGAATACCAGTCATCCAGAATGAGAAGGGAGCTAGGGAAAGGGCCAAGACCAGCCCTTTTGAATTGAACAACAGACTGGAGGGCTGAAAATATGTCTACTGCCTTGACAACCCCTCTGCCTTTTATGTAAGCATGGCTGAGGCCCTGAGATTTATGCCACCGAAGGTGGGAAATTCTGCACTGGCATTGTTGGATCTGCTCGAGCAGGTCTTTCTGGTGTGGGATGGGAATGGGGAGGGTGGGGGCAAACGCACCAACAAGACATCAGATCACCGATCTCAACGCATAACAAAGATCACATTTCCCAAAACAGTCTGCGCCTCAGTCTGCTCAAAGGAAAATGGAAGCACCCTTTGAGAGAGAAAAGGAGATGAAGGGAGGGAGGTTGAAAAACAAACACCTTGTGAGTTGGATTCCAATCCTCAATGCTCATTGTTGTACATGGAGAAAGCCAAGCAAAATGTGGGGCCCTAACTGCGTATTTAGCTTGGAGTCCAATGCCAAGTTCTGGCGTTCACGCACATTATCCAGAACAGTGCTAGTCTATAGTTAGCCTGACTTACATGACAGGATTATCGTGCTGTAAGGGGCTTCTCAGGTTTTAATATGCATGCTGTACAGTGTACTTCTCTATGACAGCTTCCAGAGAAATCAGAGAAAAAAGTTAAGACTTCTTTCATGTTTTTTAACTTATTTCCCCCCCTCTCTTATTTCTCTTTTACCTCTTCTTGTCTCTTCACTTACCCCCTTCCACCTCTTTTTCCCCCTCTCTCCATCCTCTCCTCTCAATCACATAAGCATTTAGCAGACGCTTATCCAGAGCGACTTAAAAGTGCAATATCGTAATATAAGCAGAGTGAACTAGTTATCCTCTCCTCTCAACCACGTTGTGATATCTTCTTAGCCGTCATCTTTTGCTCTTTACATCCCTATTTATTAGGGGTGTAACGATATAGTAACTGTATCGAAATATCGTTTTTAACTTCAAAAATCGGAGTATATCGAAATGAAAACAGCTAAAATCGAATCGTATCGTTTTATTTTGTATCGTATCGAATTGGCAGTGAAAATAATTGATTGTATCGATACTACCTACTTGTGCATTGTATTTAGCATTTTCAAGAAGAACATTTTTAAAGGAGGGGTTTAATTACTTTTCCTTTACATATAGCTACACTGGTCTATCGATAAATGTGAGTAATCTCTGGGTTCATGTCAAGGTGCAGGTTTGTCCATATACAATGACCATGTATTTGGCAGATAATCACTGTGTTTACTTATTTATATCCATAATAATACATGTTCCCCTTAAAAACCAGCACTATCCACAACTTTCACAAGATTAATTTCTTTGCTAAATAGTTACTATATCGATTTTAAATCATTGAATCGAATCGTATCGTATCACCATGAATGAACCAATATCGTCCATGTATCGTATCGTCAACCATGTATCGTGATATGTATCGAATTGCTGTTAAAATGTATCGTTACACCCCTACTATTTATCCCTATTCTCTTAGCCGTCATCCCTCATCTTTTTACCTCCCTCCCTACTATGTCACGGGTCACATCTCTTAGCTATGAACTCATCCCCTCCCGTGTCCATGCTCTCCATTCCTCTGGTTATTGCATCCCCCCCCCCCCCCCCCCCCCCGTAACCCAACATGTTTTTCATACTTTGTATAGTATCTCCTTTGGTCTCGTATCATCTCATATCGTACATATCTTTTTTCCCTCCCTCTCCGCCCTCCCTACGTTCCTCCTCTCACAAAGATGTGAGGAGCTCTGCCCTGGGTTCTGGACCCAGAACAAGCGCTCGCCTTGTGAGTCTCTGTTTGCTCTCTGAGGTGTTTTCTCACATAGCAGCGTTTCACAGCCTATCCTGGCGGATCACACCTCCGTGTGTGTGTGTGTTTACGTGTGCATGATGTGTGTATGTGTAAGAGAGAGCGAGGGAGAGAGAGAGGGCGTGTTTGTGTTTTTGTGTATTACTCAATATGCACTCACGCCAACCTTGTGAATTGGTTTATGTGGCTTTTGCGTGTGCTAAATTGCAAAGGCGTAAGCACGTGTGCGGGCATGAGCCCCAGTCTGTTTTCGCTACACCCGTGTGCGTATATTTTGTGAGCGCGCGTGTTTGTGGTCTCGTGTGTGCGGCCCCTTGCCCTGCGGCAGTGTGTGTCTAAGGCCTTGCTCACAGGGCAACTAATGGACCAAGGCATGCACGGCTTTCCTGTTTTCTCCATCAACAAACTTTTACCGAAATCCAACAGGTCGACTGTACTACGTACAAGACTCCGTTGGAACTATGGAGAGAATGTTTTCTGAAGAAACTCAACCTCAGAACTAAAATTTGGTCAAAAAGGACCACACAGTTAAAACTACTTTTACTCTTCTTTACTCTTCTCTGTTTTCAGAAAATGCTCTCTCTAAAAATATGCTATATTGTAGCAGTTCCTGACCCATAATTCTACTACAATATAATAATCCACGTACATAGTTCAAGTACATTTCTTTCTATATGATTATAGGACTGGATACATGGCTTGTGTCGTGTGTGTATATAGAGACTGCAGCATCTCTCCACACTCATTTGATGATTCCAAGACTATTTTCGAGCCGTGCCTTTTATTCGCCAACAACATGAACGATTTCACCCATCTGCAGTTCACAGGACGGATATATTTCAAAGCGGTTCAGGAAGTCAGTTTTGCATTACATTACGACGTGCAATATTGATGATTAAATGTCCATTTATAATGTTGAGTAGCAAAAACATAAGGCATCTGGCATTAAAACCACATCTGAGTAATGTTAGCATGTGGCGTTCAGAAGCGAATTATTATACCTCTTTAAGCACTGATATATTGCTCTTTCCACAGGGTCGAATCACAGAAACCACCACCCCCCCAGCAGCAGATGGCTGCCAGAAATGTTGCATACCTACTCTGCTCCTGGGTACACGTAGTCACACAGTGTTCCATGTCACATATCTTTCCATTACATCACCTCCCATACAGTACATGTGCATCGGCACTGTCCTCAGGTACCATATATTATTTTACACACTGAGGTCTAACCTATAATTTGAAACAGAGAGAATCCATCTAAGTCATGATGCATTATTGGATCCAAAGGGTACAAATGGATATGGCAAAAAAATCTATTGAATAATGGATTTGCTGCAGAGTGTAAGGTGTGTGAAACATTAAAAAAATGATCTCATTGCACAGTGCAGGGAATGGTGACAGGTTGACCTTTCAATGCATGGCCGGTTTTGACCGACATCATTGGTTCATTGCACTTTTGCTCATATCCCACTACTCTACAGCCAGCTTGTGCAATTAGTCAACATTCATCCACACTGAAAGGTATAACCAGGAGAGGCTTCGCCCGCCAACATTAAATGTCAAACTCCATGTTCATTAAAAGAGTAGTAATTTCAACCATGGACCTTTCGCTCTCCATGAACTTATCGCAATATAGGCGATGACGTCCGTTGGGAGCACATGCCCCTACAGTTATGCAAAACCTGTTGTACGCATTGTTGTACCTGCCTGTCTGTGTTACTTTTATGCCCATTATGGATTTCTCTGTCAGTCTAATATTGATTACATCAGGGGGATTTGCGGATCTACAGTATCTCTATTTATTTGACAACCGCTGATCTGAGCGACTTGTTATGTGAGGAAGTAATAATATTCTATCAATGGTAATAAAACATATCACTGGTAAACATTTAATAAATATTGTGCCAAATTGGAGAAATCTCACTGCAAAATCACCTACCATAACACAAACACAATTCTCTGCACTTTGACCTTTCAACAAACATATACCTCAGTATTCACCATTGCCACAGAAGCCATGTGAGAACATCAGGCACGTGCACACATAGACATCAACGGGGGCTTGAGCCCCTGCCTTTTTACCTGTCTGTAAAAAGTGCCCTCTCCAGACCATGAATGCGTTTTTTACTAATGGTGAAAGAAATGCAAATGCCCTCTTTCCATGCCATACCTGAAGGCAGCATTCAAGAGAATTGCCTTGTCCAAACTCTCCTGAACTTGAATGCAGCACCTTATGTTGAAATAATTGCCCTCTTTGTGTAGAGATACGCCACGTATCCAGTATTCACTTGATTATGCTTATTTTAGTGTGTTCTATCAAGTACCGAAAATAGCAGACCTCCAAACTCGACGCGTTGTGAGCTTGGAGGTCTGCTATTGTCAATATTTTCACCAAAAAGCACTTTTAGAAGTTGCAGCCCCTGCCTCTATAGCATTCTCTGCACGTCCATGGAGAACATCATATCCACTGGCAAGCATGGTAACATGTTACTGTGCCAAATTGGAGAAATCTCACTTCACAGTTCACAATAATGTACACAACTTCTAAGTTCTATTTGGACGCCACCGCAGCGGGTCTTGGTTTAAGACAACCAGTCAATCCTTGAGTAGTATTTTATTTCAACTGGTGCCTGCATATACTTGGCATCTTGACGTAGTAAATCATAAGAGATAAGTTTAGGATGTGGTTCTCGCCTCTCCCTGGCCAGCCAGAGGGAGGGGAAAGGAACTGGTTGGAATAATGTGTTCCTTCCACGCGCTATACGTCCTGCCAGGGAAACTTCTCCCTGTCAAGTGAAAAGAAGCGCCTTGGACTGCTCATGCATAGAAGGAAGCATCAGCTCAGTCCGTTGCTCTCCCCAGGTTGGCAGAGGGAGTGTAGCGCCCAGGATTACATTAGATAATTGGCACTGGGTGAAAAATGGGTTGCAAAATGGTCGGATAAAAAAAATGTTTACCACTGTTATACCAACATGGCACACATCTCACCAAGAAATACTCCTGTCCTATTGTGGCAGGAAATATTATGCCCCATCCCCATCTCTTTATCTTATCTAATCAAAGCATGGCCTAGTAATGGCTTAATCTCCATCTGCTTAACCCCTCTTGCAGCAAGAGTCTTGCTCCATTTCTCCGTCTCCACCTCCCCAAGACCCGGTGCGGTCCAGCTGGAGTTTTTCAGCACGTCCACCCGCCACCAGGACTCCTCCTACGTTACAGCATGACGACAGGAGCTTTCATTACCCACAGTTCCCGCTGCATTTTCCATCTCATTATGCCCATTTCACAGCCTAAGAAGGCCCTGGTGTCTGCGTGAATTTGTGGGAATAATGAAATTGTGTGTGTGTGTGTGTGTGTGTGTGTGTGTGTGTGTGTGTGTGTGTGTGTGTGTGTGTGTGTGTGGTACATAAGTGTTTGTAAAAATGCCTTCGTAAAAAGGGGCAGTCGACGAGGCCCCTGGGCTCCGAACACGGCAAAGACGGGGATGGCAGTAAATGCAGTAATCTTATCTTTTATCAGCATGTGCTGAACACACACACCAGAGATTGAACTCACTCTCTCTCTCTCTCTCTCTCTCTCTCTCTCTCTCTCTCTCTCTCTCTCCAGCTCTCAGGACTGAGAAGGAATCTGTGATAACAAAAAAGAAAAACATCTCAACGAGGGGTCACATGGGGGAAAATAAATAACACATCGCGTGGATCCAAAAGCGCGATACGCAGCATGCGAGGTTCATCTGACAGAATAACATTCCTCCTATATTGTCTGTGTTCCTCGTTTATCACGTCGGGGGCCCCAGTCTGAGAGAGGGCTCCGTCGGCCCCCCCGGGGCCCCCCTGCTACTGATGTCTGCCGAGAGAGGTGATGTTTTTTCTTTTTTTTCTTGAGGCCATAGCATTCCCCGTCTCAAGTGAAACGGCACGTTTACCGCAAAAAACGCCTGAGGGATGTTTTTTCCGCAGGTGCTCTGCAGAGGTGATCGCGACCAGTGGAGTAAGAAGAACAGTAACAGTTATTTTCTTTTCTGATTTCAATCTCTGATCATGTCTCCTGTCTCATTCCTACATCTAATAACTGTCAAGTCCCATCTGCTTCACACATCAGCGTTTTGTTATCATTTATTTTCAGATGAAATCACAGATTCTTGTGTTCTCATTGTCACTCAGTGTCAGTGATAGAATAATGCAGACAGAGAGGGGAAACAGAGCAGGACCTGTTCAAATATGAACCACTGCCCTACAGCAGTGGTCCCCAAACAATGGGTAGAGTCAGGGCCGGATCTAGCCATAGGCAAGGGGGGGCAATGCCCCTCTAAATGCCCTGTCTGCCCCACCTAACATGATGGCATGCAAAAATCTAAAATTTCAAAAATATTAAACTATTTGAAATGTTATGCTGCAACTAGGTAGATGGATAGATACACTGATAAGACATGTTGTTTGTATTGTGTGTTATACAGTAAGTGTGCCAAAATGCTTAGTTTTCTATGCATTTCAGTTGTTTTAGGCAGTTTGTCCCCCCATTTTTTTCCCCGCCCACGCCGCTTCGTGGCATGGGCTGGAGGTGACACCCCTATTATTTCTTCCTGCCCCACTTAGTGCTAAAGGCTAGATCCGGCCCTGGGTAGAGTTAATATCCATGGTTTCGTTTTTAAGTTTTTTCAAATGTTTTTTTACATTTTTAATTTCAAAGGGTTTAAAAAACTGTGGCGGGTGGCAAGTTGGCAGTGCTGTCGCCTAACAGCTAGAAGGTCCTGGGTTCGATTCTCGATGGGGACGCTGTGGGTGCTGGGGGCGTGTTCTCTCCTCCGCGTCATCAGTGCCCATACCCAAGGTGGGGTTGGCAAATGGGACTTTCTGTGTGGAGTCTGCATGTTCTCCCCATGTCTTCAAGGACAGGTATACCCTCACAAAAAAACATGCAGTAATCCTGGTCACTATACTGCCTCCAGCCTGGCCAGCCGGGGCGCCTGATGGAAGGAAAAGGAACTAGTTGGAATAGCGTGTTCCTTCCACACGCTACGTCCAGCCGGGAAAACTCCCTCCTGTCAGATGAAAAGAAACGGCTTGGACTCATCATGCGTATAAGCATGAGGTCAGTCAGTTGCTCTCCCCTCACCATTCTACAGATTCCACTCACATTTATAATGTCTGAATTCCAAACATTGCTGGGCCACAATAACCTCCCTGACCTGGCAGAGACCTGTGCTCTTGCGTTGAGAGCACAGGTCCTAGTTCACACTGTATTTTTGTACTTTGGGATCCGGGAGAGACACCACATGTATTTTTGGGGGTCTTGAGCTGAAAGGGTTTGGGAACCCCTGCCCTACAGTATATATCAAGCTGAGCTGAGGCATTAATAACATTCCCTTGATCTTAATCTCACATGGATCTCACTTTCAACCTCACATATCCGTATCCATCCTCCTTGCAGCCTACATCTGTCAGAAGCACTGCAGCGCTTGGTAAAAGCTTCATTTCATCTCATTTCCCGCTTTTCCATACACATAAAGTATCAGCCCATCTTATCAGAGCACATCATATTGAATGAAAGGAACATGCCACGCACACGCACACACACACACACACACACACACACACACACACACACACGCACACACACACACACACACACACACACACACACACACACACGCACACACACACACACACACACACACACATTGTGTGCGCATGCACAGACACACAGGCACATGACTGATCACCACCAGTGGTGCATTAGTGACTCAATGTTTGGGGGGTCGCTTATCTAGAGACTTCACACGCACGTCGCTCAACACCTACTATACAGGTCTATTGATATGCATACAGGCTTGTTTCTTTGTTAAAACACCCTGTTGTGACACTAAAGCGTTGTCGAGGTGTGAACTTGGGGGGTTTTCGCATCAATGCATGTCCGCTTGCGTGAGAGGCGTGACCCCTGCTCAGAAAAGATATGAGGCGGTTTTAAGGACCCCCAGTTTGATATGCATTAGGCCACATATCCCCATTTGATATGATTTTTTAACTCTAGGATCCCCACCCACACTGCAAAACCTCAGTCCATTTTGTTCAATTTACAATGTTGTAATAGTCAAGAGTTACAAAACTGTAAGGGTCCATTTTGTTCCTAACTGTCAATCATTTAGCTGGGGTTCCCCTGAAAAACCCTCAAGGACTATTAATGTAACTCACCACTGTTTTCATCAGCTCACAGACATCTCGTCTGAACACCTAGTCATCAGTGGCTCATTTACAGTACATAGTTCCCCTCACTTTCTCCACATCGGCTGGTGCTGTAGCCAAGGAGGAGGGCTAGGCGTCAATGTCCTGTCTGTTG
Organism: Nannobrachium achirus; assembly: GCF_963921795.1. Taxonomy (NCBI): domain Eukaryota; kingdom Metazoa; phylum Chordata; class Actinopteri; order Myctophiformes; family Myctophidae; genus Nannobrachium; species Nannobrachium achirus. Next base: position 27,857,956 of record NC_137819.1, read on the forward strand.
TCACGGTTACGCTCCCCCAGGCTATGGGATTGATAGACCTGATTGATCGCACGCCTCAGATAAAATCTAGAGCTGGATACAAAAAATATGTAACTTCTAGCCAGAGGGGGGGTCAGAAGGGTCCGGTTGTCCCTCCACTATTAGGGGTCACTATTGCGATTGACTGGTCTATTTATTTATGTATTTCCCCCGACCGGTGCAAGGTCTAGCACCCCCCACCGTTCCCACAGTGTTGCGCTGCGTTGTTATGTATTGGCTGCATCCTCTGCTTGCCTCTCCAGCAATGACCATCCTGACTGTTGCTGGCTAGTGGCTATACGAAACTTGATCAACTAGGTGCCAGACAAGCTACACAACTGAACTGACTGACTGACTAGGGATGAGATTACTGCAGCTCAATATATGGGGGAACAAAGTTGTTTCCCTGTTAGTAAAAGTGAGAGCTGAGAGGATCGAGAGCACAGTGGCACACGCTCAAACAAAACTATGTGGAATCAAAGGGCACGGTGGCATGTGTGAATGTGATCAAGGATTACAATATTCATCGAGGTGAAAACTCAAACTTATTGTAGGCTGCTACAGCTGACATCTCGCCTATACTGTGTGGTGGTAACAGCTTAGGTTTTTTCGGGGCCATAAAATAATGGGTGCTGTCAGGTGTGTCTCTCTCTTTCTTTTTTTGAGCGGTGGTTACACTGTCTCCTATACGTGGCCGTGTGTGTATGCGTGCGTGTGTGTGTGTGTGCGTGTGTGTCTGTATGTAGCCTGAAGTACCTTTTTTGACCACACATGTTAAGGGAGGGGCGCTGTTGTTCAGGCCAGGCCAGACACACACACACACACACACCCACCCCACACACACAGGCACCCCTCCCCCCCCCACGACCACCGCTCAGTTCACACGGGTGTGATTTTTAAGACGACTCCACTCAGATCTCGGAACCAATTTCAGGCGTCAGATTTTAGGGGTCGCCAAAAAATGAATAACACTTCATAATATGGGGTCATGATATAAAACCGTTTCAAAATCAGAACCTCTGTACTAAACCGTCACTGCTTCTGTTTGTGTGTGACTGTTGTCATTGCTAGTTGTCTCTCTCTCAATATGAACAGAGATGGTGGTGGGAACCAGACAAGCAGGGACTGCACAATTGCAGTAAAAAAAAACCCAGCACAGATCAGATTGCATGTATAAATGAACACCTTTCTTTCTTTTTTTTGGTGGAACTCGTCCCACAGAGGCTCCTAGATTTCGACAGATCTCACGAGAATGGCTGAACCCAACTCCTGAGTGCTTTATGCAACCTGGGGCATGAAGGGCACAGACACTCATTCACCCACATTTGTCATCTCGCTTCCAGGAAGAAAAAAAATGGTGTGAACCATTATCACACAGGACACACATTTGTCCTCCCCGGGATGAAGAGGCCACGGAGTCGCCGTGACTCATGGTGGCAACTGAAGTGGAATATGGTACCATGGAGACTCCTCCTGACATCTTGATGGAGCCACCTGCAAAACAGCCATCTGTGCTGAATCAGCCTCCGCACGCTCACCGTCAGGGGTGTCGCACCAAACTCTGGGCCCTGGGTACAAGGATTCACTGTGGGCCCCCATGAATGCTTAACCATGCTTTAACCATTGAAAAATAGCAGATATACAAGCTCACAGCGCGGCACCAAGTGCCGCGCTGCGAGCTTGTAGATCTGCTATTTTTGAAAAATCGTGAAAATGGAAAACGTTTTTTTTTTTTTTAAACCTATGTTTATATGTCAGTGGTGCTCAAACCCCCAAAATGATATGTATTTGGCCATGGACGCCCATCTCAAAACATTTGGTTCCAGGGACCCCCCCGGGAGCAAAATTTGAGTTACAAATGTTTGCTTACAAAATACATATATTTAAAGATTTGCACACATTTTCACGACGCTTAAAAAAAATAGCAGATAAACAAGCTCACAGCACGGCACCGAGTGCCTAAAGTAGCTAAAGTATAAAATAATTAAGGCCCCCATCTCCACCTTGGGCCCTAGTAACTCAGTCCCACTTTTCCCCCCCTTGTGACACCCCTGATCACCATCACACTAATGTGACAGCCCACAGGTATAGCCTACCTACAACTCTATGTCTCCGAACTGCAAGCACTCGCCCACAAATTTTCCTTGTCTCTCCCTCTCCCTTTCCCGCACATTCTGTGCCTTTATTTATCTCGGACCATATTTCTCACACCCCATACCCCTATTTCTCAATTTCTCCATCTATACATGCAGGCCATTTGCTGGGCAAAAGAAGGGGGAAAAACAGAGAGAGTGCACTCTCTCCCATTTCCAGCAGAGTGATCGTCACTGTCAGGCAGAAACCTCATATCTCCAAGTTTCAAACTTGTACATTTTTTCGTGAAGTAAAGCCCTGCTTCATCAGACAAGGCCGTCGCACAAAAGTAGAGAAAACAGCAGATCTACAAGCACACAACGCCTCGTGGTGCGAGGCGTTGTGTGCTTGTAGATCGGCTGTTTTCACTAGTTTAGTTCATTTTTTTAAATGATAAAAACGAACGGTTTTGGACATAAAAGGTTTCCCCCCGACATTGTCGACGTGATGCAGGCTTTGCTTTTATGAGATATACCGGAGTGAGCCTTGCGGCAGGAAGGCTGACCGACTTGTAGAGGACAGAGGAGCCATTTTGTGTGTGTGTGTGGTACGTGTGCGTGTGTTTGTTCTCCCTCCCCCTCCGCCTCACTGAGTCCCTTTAAAATATTCATTCATAAACTTCGGGAGCCTTTTGCTTCACATCAAACACTGGGCCCATAGGAAAAGCACTGAGCTGATGCATCCCGAAAGGAAAAACAAAAATACAGGGTGCACAAGACCGCGGGCGCAGACAAAAATTAGTCTAAATATTTATGGGCTAAATATACTCCCGAGCGCTATGTGTTCTTGTGCAACAAGTGTGTCAGAAAAGGTGATTTAGATGCAAAGTGTTCGCAGAGGTTTTAAGTTACGGGACATAAACACAGGCTTTTCAAAAAGTATTTGGCCCATGTTGCGCAGTAGGCTATATTTCTACTCAGACACTGTGCTCTTTCCGATGAGTCTGCAAGGAGGCATATTGCGATGAGACTAATGTAAATGTTTCATATAAAAGCAGAGGTGTAATTACAGCAAGAAATAGGGAGTGGCAAAAAAATAAGTCACCACTTGAACCCCATTTCTAAAACAGCAAAAAATAGTGGATCTAGAAGCTCTCAACGCGTCGCTTGGTGACGCGTTGAGAGTTTGTAGATCCACTATTTTCACTGATTTGTTTGGTAGCGAAGAGCCAAAATGTTTGAAAATGTTCGTCTGTTATGACAATCCCAAAAGGGATGCCACATTGAAAGTGGTTAATAAATTAATGGTACAATATGCATAAAATAATTGAATTTGGGGTTAAATGTGTCAATTACCGATGCCCCAAATGAGGCCCCTGTATAAAAGAAAAATAATGACCTGCCTCTGTGAACAACAGTGGAGTAGAAATATAGGCATTTTCTCCACCAGGTGGCTGACCTCAGTGGTCAGGTGACACTTGACACTGTGCAAATACCCTTTCATGCATTGAACTGATGTGTACAAGGTCCGTTTTTAGACTCCATGAATTGGACCGGCTGAACTAGAGGGCAAACACGCCAACAGCCTCAACACAAACACCCCGCTGTCTGGTAAACACACACAAACTGTCACATATCAGCTCGTCTTCCTTCCAGCGCCCGTCCTTTTATTTCTTCCTCGCAGATAGTTTTGCCTGACGCTTGGAATGCCATGTGAAGCACTCCTCCAACGCTCAGCCTCGGCGAGTGTATACTTGCAAGAGTGCCGGGAGATTTTCTTCACAGCCGCTGCAGTCATCTTCGTCTAGATTCTAGAATGTCACTGCCGATACGGCCCTAGCATGACGGATAATACATGCTCCTAACCACTGTCAACCTGCCGTCTGTCATTTATACAATAGAATGAATATGTCATTATTCAGTCAGACAACTCTTGGATTAAATTGGAATATATTTTATTGAGCATTTTACTGAGCTTGATATATGAAGCATAGTTTGGCGTCAGGACTCTGTCTCTATTAATTCCCTGTAAGCATAAACATTTTAGATATAACATTTTAGGAGTTATATACCGAATAGAATTACAGGGAATGAATTAAGGCCCCCATAGGGGATGTAGAAACAGAGCCTACAGGTGGATGCTGGGGAGGTGGTGGGATTGCAAAACACAAGCAGCAGATAGCGAGCAGACAGCGAACAGAGCAGAGCAGCCACACAGCCAGGAGAGAAGCCAGAATGAAGCAGTAGGCAGAGAGATTTAAATACCCGCCCTGATCAGGCAAAGAGATCATGTGACTGATCACCTGATCAGAGAGGCGCGCCCCCGGAGTTGTCTACATGAACTAGCTACGCAAGCTGCGCCTCATTAGGTTTTTAAATATTCAAACAATTCAAAAAGTTGAACAAGAAAAAAAAGGAGGGAAATAGCCGTCTACGAGCTTACAGTCACAATGCATCGTGATTCAGTGCAATGTGAGCTATTTTCTCTGCGCGACACCATCATATCGTCACAGGGACACGAGCAGAAACCTCTTCATCATACAAAAGTGCCGCACAAAAGTAGTGAAAATAGCAGATCTACAAGCACACAACGCCTCGTGATGCGAGGCGTTGTGTGCTTGTAGATCGGCAATTTTCATATACAGTATATATTTCTTTTAAAATAACAACCAAAAGGAAGGACATACAAGTGTAGCGCGACCACGGCAACAACCGGGAGGCGAACCCGGGCCGCTACCTTACAGGGCGCATAAGTTAACCAGTCAGCCAAAGTGCCAGGCACGTTGGCGAGAGACCAACGTGGTACCCCGGAGCCTACAGTCGTCCCCTCTACCCAGAAGCGCGACCACGCGCGCCGGCCAGGATCTAAGATCGACTTTGAAACCGGGGGGTTCAAACGCAACCAGTGATGGAGGATCGACACCTCCTCCTACCACGACTCCGTACAGTATTTCACGGCACTGCCCGGCGACCATAGGGACCGCTGCCACCAATGTAGCACGACCACGGCAAAACCAGGAGGCAAACCCGGGCCGCTACTTTACAGGGCGCATACGTTAACCAGTCAGCCAAAGTGCCAGGCATGTTGGCGAGCGACCAACGCCCTACCCCGGAGCCTACACAAGGTTTCCACCCGACAACGACGACACGATGACGTATAAAACAGGGCATAAGTGGTTAATCAGAGGAATGCTAGACTAGCAGAGCAGAGGCCCTGCACCAGACAGCAGGACAGGGCAGCAGGGTGAATGTAATTAAAGCGAGGCCTGAGTGGAAAGACATGAAAGGAAGAGATGTGTGAAAGTGCTGATGTGTGTGAAGGATAATTACTGTATGTTTCACTGGAGCTAATTGGACACACACACACACACACACACACACACACACACACACACACACACACACACACACACACACACACACACACACACACACACACACACACACACACACACACACACACACACACACACACACACACACACACACACACACACACACATTCCTTCAGATGTGCATTAATGATCCCGTTCCCCACCCACTGTGTGTGTGTATGTGGATGCAATATTATATCCAACAGTGTAATTTCACAGACACTCTTTATGAATCTGCATAATGATCAAGGGCACTATACTGTACGGTAATAAATTGATTTTGGATCATGCGATGAAACCCTCCGACTCAAAAGGTTCTCAAAGTGGGGTCTAGGGACCCTCGGGGGTTCCGTGTGGGGGTTCCAAATGGACCCTTACAGGTCTGTAACTCTCAGAGTTAAAGGAGTAGTTCACCCCCAAAATGACTTTTTTTCTATTGATTAGTCACGCCATGGAGACTTGAGTTCAATAATATTTTTAGTTTTTTGTCGCATTCCTTGATTATAGTAAATTTGCCCTGATGGTTTCCCCATTCCAGGCCCATGCATTCGGGTCCCCATCCGGAATCAATGGGGGTAAATTAACTATAATCACATTTTTGTCTTAGGAATGCGACAAATACAAAAAATAATATTATTGAACTCAAGTCTCTATGGTATGAGTAATCAATAGAAAAATTTTGGGCTGAACTACTAATTTAATAAAAAAATAAAAAAAATAAAAAAAACGTTTGAGAACCACTGACTGATGCTTGGTTTTGTGTGGGGGTCATTAGAGGGGGGGGGGGGGGGACAGTAGGAGGACGAGCAGGTGTGCTTCCTTCAGGACATGCGGTTTCTCCCATGCCAGCTTGTTGAAAGCCCCTCAGCCCCATTATTTTAACCACACAGCTTTTCAACGTGGCTCGTCACGCCACGGCCTCCCAACATGCAGGCTGACAAAATATCCGCCTCTGGACGGGGTGGCACATCGCGCGCCCCCCCCCCCCCTTCTCCTCCTGTGTCAGAGGCGTCACAAGGGGGGGAAAAGTGGGACTGAGTTACTAGGGCCCAAGGTGAGGGGCCTTAATTATTTTATACTTTAGCTATTGAAATATAGCAGCCATACAAGCTCACAGCGCGGTGTGCAAGCTCGTAGATCTGCTATTTTTTCCCCCTAACTAAATATTTTGAGATGGGGGTCTGTGGCCAAATACATACCATTTGGGGGTCCTTCTTCACATGAAAAAGTTTGAGCACCACTGACATAGAAACATAGTTTAAAAAAAAACAAAAAACATAGAAGGATTTGAAATATTCAAAGACTTGCACAGATTTTCAAGATTTTTCAAAAATAGCAGATCTGCAAGCTCGCAGCGCGGCACTCGGTGCTGCGCTGTGACCTTGTATATCTGCTATTTTTCAATAGTTAAAGCGCCCAGGGCCCAGAATTTGGTCCGATCGACACCCCTGCCTCCTGTCCCCCATTGCAACCCCCTGCCGCGCTGCCTTCACACAGACGAGCCCCTCTCTTCCTGTCTCATAAATCACCCTGTGACTCTTCAGGGTTGACCTGCTGATGAACCGCCGCTCACTGAAACCTGGAGCGTTCGTTTAAAAGTCTCTCGCGGAGAAACTAGGTTCTTTGCTCCTTCAGAGATAAGGTTATTTTACTGAGTGGCTTTTGAGAACGGATTTGAATAGTGAAAAGCGAGGGCCAAACACGCGCGGCCGCGCGCGCATACACTACAAGGACGAGGTTAGAGTTTTAAATGTTTAATGTTGATGTGAATCTTTACTTCCATACCTCTGTAGCCGCTGACAGTGCAGCCCTGCCAAGAGAAGCAAACCAAAAGATAAAAGTTGGCAACTGCAACGAAGGAAGCCACCGAATGAAGAAAAAGCGGTGAACGCAGACCGAGAAAGTCATCCGCAATGCGCATGATGTCGGGCCAGCTCCTTATTCACTCAATGGGTAATTAATTATACAGTAGCGCAAAATGGGCATGTGATTTGAGTTCCAGTTGAACAAAAAGCCATCTGACTGTTGAGGTAGTAAGAGAGACGGTATCTAATCGGCTGTTTTCCAAATATTCAGGCTCGATTATCTTTTGTTATTATCTTTTTTTTATCTTTATTTGATCTATGTCTTATGATATTTGGGTCTGATTTGGGTGGGTCATGTTGGGTCATTCTCAGGCCACGGTATGGTTCTCAAAGTGGATTTCAAGGACTCTCTAGGTTCCTTTATGGTGGTCTAAATTGACCCTTACAAGTCTGTAACTTTGACGGTGTACAAATGGAACCAAATGGACCCTGACGGGTCCACTTGGTTCCATTTGTACACCGTCAAAGTTAAAGGGAGACCTTCAATTTCAAAGTTTGAGAACCTGAGAGAGACGGAGTGCCGGAGAGACGGAGACATACCCTCTCCAGACAGAAGGGCTGGGGAAGGAATAGAAAACCAGATGAGCCAGAAATGAAAGCGTTTTGGGGGCGCGGCCGACAGGAAATGAAGTCAACAGTCTCGGTAGAAAGCGAGAATGGGAGAAGCAGCTGCAGGGACGTGATCCTCTGCTTGTCCAGCCTGCGTGGCCTCCGAGGACCTGCTCCATGGGTAGCTGCTAAACGATGTGTTTACTGGACTAGACCAGAGGAGGAAAGGCAAGGTGTTCACACAGCAATACGGTAGTCTAAATCACTGCTTCTCAAACCTTTTCATGTCAAGGACCCCCAAATTGTTTCAAATGTTTTTATTAATTTGAATTTAAATATAGGTCATACTGTCAGGACAATGTTAATTTTTTTAAGAAAACAAAGACAAACCAGAAAAACACAACGACAATACACACAAAATAACCCCAAAGGAACCCTCCCCACCCCCCTCAGCCAATCCCCACCCCAGAGCGCTACTATAAATTATTTGCAAACTATCAGGAGGCCCGCTCCTGTTCCAGGAAGGAAATTAGTGGTCGCCAAACCCTTTCAAATTGTTCAGGTTTGTCCTTTATGGTGTATCTATTTTTTTCCAAATGAAGGGTGTCTGTCAACTCTGTCAGCCATCTTTTCCTTGTGGGCACCTCCTTCCCCTTCTAGCACATTAAAATAAGCTTCTTAGCTGTGATTAAACCATAGGACAAAAGATTTTGCTGATGTACTCTTAGAGATTTCTAACACTTCACTTCTGACACTCCAAAAATGATTAATACAGGATCAGGTTGTAACTGTACTTCAAATATCCTTGAAAAAAATTAAATATCTCAACCCAGAAGTCTTGTAGTTTAGTGCAGAGTGCAAAGCTGTGCAACAGGGTCAGCCTCAACCGACTCACATTTATTGCCGCGGACCCCCTTCAGAAAATATTCAGTGTTGTTAAATGTTTCCAAAATATTCTGAATTTGTGCAATTTTGTGAAGACCTTTTTGAAAATAGCAGCTCTGCAACCTCACGTGTCACAATGTGACGCATTGTGAGCTTGTAGATCAAGTATATTCAAATAGCCTTTGTACAGCTATATAGGTTTGATGTGGTTCAACTGATTTTATGTTTGCTGGGGACCCCCTGGAACCCCCTAAAGGACCCCTGGGGATCCCCGGACCCCCCTCCACTGGTCTAAGGCCGGATTTACACTGGCAGCCAAATCCAGCCTTGAATCAGTTTTCTGTGTCACATCCAGATTGGAATCTGATTGGTTTAAATGGTCACATGGTCACTTGGACCATGAAGACCATTCAAAAGAAATCACTTGCATAGACATATTCCAAATTTTAGTTTTTCCTATTAATTTGGTCAATAAGGTACACAGAATGAGAGGCCTGCTCTGCCGGAAACACTGCGAAAAAAGGTTTCCCATTGACTTCACTATACTGGGAAAAAACACACCAAAAAAAGTAGCATGTGAGGGGTCAAACTAAGGGTTCTTCATGATTCTGAATCCATTGCAAGCATTTGTTTTGCATGAAAAACATTCCTTTGGCTAGATTTCAGCCTCTCAAACCTGTGAAAAGTGATGAGTCATCACTTTTCACCGTTATTTTGGTCCGTTTTCTAGCCCAAGGAATGTTTTTCATTCAAAACAAATGCTTGCAATGGATTCAGAATCATCAAGAACCCCTAGTTTGACCCCTCACATGCTACTTAAAGCATATTTCTTTTGGTGTGTTTCTTTCCTGTTTATTGAAGTCGATGGAGTGAATATACAAATGGCCATAACCTTTTTTCGCAGAGTTTCCGGCAGAGCAGGCCTCTCATTCTGTGTACCTTAATGACCAAATGAATAGAAAAAACAAAAATAAAAAGTATGTCATGACGTCACAGGTAAAACCCTATTCTTTGAGCTTTTGGGCCTGTGGCTCCCCGGCTATTTACACTTTATACTAGTAAATCCTATTTTAAGATTTTTAATTAATCATCTATCTATAAATGCGACAAATCTCTGTCTGTTTGTTTGTAATCCGCGTATCTCGAGAACCGTTCGTCCCACCGGCTTCAGATTCGGCACGCGCGTTCCCCGCCGCCGCACGGAGTGCAGTGCCGGGCCTCGACCCGACCCGACTCGCGGTTTTCCGAAACCGGCGCGAAACGTTCGGAATCTCCTTATGCGGAGCTGATTGTTGACATCAGGCTGTTCCGGAGGAAATCGGCGCAAGCGCTGAGTCATTGTGACATCACTTCATAAAAGACTCTGACATCACGTACGCCACATGAGTCAACACAAAATCTCTGTGAATGTGTATGTATGTATGTAATCCGCGTATCTCGAGAACCCTTCTTCCCACCGGCACGCGCGTTCTCCAGATATGGGCATAAAGTCTGACATCAGAGTTTTCCGCAACCGGTACTGTGTGTGCAGAGATCTTCATATATGGGCATAAGTGGACAAAGACAAACAGATGGTCAAAACGGGTCCTATGACAACAGGTATATTGGGGTTTGCATTAAAGGGTGGGGCATTCATGGGGTTTGCATTAAAGGGTGGGGCATTCATTCCCTATTTCAAATTCGGCACGTGTGTTCCCCACCGCAGCAGGTAGTGCAGTGCTCGGCCTCGACCCGACCCGATACACGATTTTCTGGAACCAGCACGAAAGGTTCGGATTCTGATGTCTGACATCAGGATTTTCCGGAACTGGCACTGTGTCTGCATAGATCTCCATATATGGGCATAAAATGGATGCAGACAGACAAATACAGATATCTCCATATATGGGCATAAATGGACACAGACAAACAGATGGTCAAAGATCTCCATATATGGGCATAAAGTGGATGCAGACAGACAGATACAGATATCTCCATATATGGGCATAAATGGACACAGGCAAACAGATGGTCAAAACGGGTCCTATGACAACAGGTATAATGGGGTTTGCATTAAGTTTGTCTCCTCCTCCATCTGTTTGTCTGTGTCCCTTTATTCCCATTATGAAGATCTCTGTATCTGTCTGTGCCTCCGACTGTGTTGCAGACACAGTGCCGGTTCCCCCTTTAATGCAAACCCCATTATACCTGTTGTCATAGGACCCGTTTTGACCATCTGTTTGAAAAAGCGACAGAAATCTCATATATGGGCATAAAATGGACGCAGATAAACAGATATCTCCATATATGGCATATATGGGCATACAATGGATGCAGAATCACAAAGATCTCCATATACGGGCATAAAAGGGACACAGACAGACAGATACAGAGATCTCCATATATGGGCATAAAATGGACGCAGATAGACAGATATCTCCATATATGGGCATATATGGGCATAAAATGGACCCAGAACTATAACTGCAGTGATCTCCATATATGGACATAAAATGGACACCGACAGACAGACAGATACAGATATCTCCATATATGGGCATAAATGGACACAGGCAGACAAATGGTCAAAATGGGTCCTATGAAAACAGGTATAATGGGGTTTGCATTAAAGGGCGGGGCATTCATTCCCTATTTACATTGTTCCGAGTTGGCCAGGTCGCCGACTAGACGCTGGGCCGCCCGAAGGGCGGCCCAGCTTCTAGTGTAATAAAAATGCATAATACTTCACAAATGGGGGTTTCCACCCCAAATATTATCTTAAGCTCTGTATATATAACACTGGTTTAATCCCAACATTACTGAAATTCGATAATACTTTGGTCAGATCCTGCCAAAATTCACTACACGTTCTCTTTGGGACAAAGTTACTTTTCCGTTGTTTCTCATTCTGAGGTTTCTTTGGGCATTATGTGATGGAGGACGTCGACCAAAGGAATAAGACCAAAAAAGACCAGTAAGTGTGGCCATTTTTAATACAAATCAGTGGCTCTGGCATGAAGGTCCCTCGGTACAGAAAACTATGGAATACTAAAGAACACCATCAGTCACTTCGACAGACAATAACCGCGGCTTCATGAGGAGTCCTATAAATGTTTAATTGTTACACCTAGAGCGGAGTAATTAGGTCCTTAAGGGATTGAATTGTGGAAGGATTTGACCAAGACTGGCATTATGAAATACATTTAATCTTTGGAACAATCAAATATCTTGTAGAGCTGATGATTCTTTTTAAAACACTAACCCTTTGATTTAAAGGGTCTGCATAGGAAAAAGCTCTGTGAAACAGACACACAATCAAATGAAAGAAACTTGAAAACTGGCAACGCAAATTGTAAGTGTCTACAGAGACATCCAAGATGTTTTTAGCAGAAGATGAGCCCACACAGATGGTCTGGTAGAGAGAGGGAGGCCTTGATTAATGATTAATCTACCCATGGCCACGATAAAAAAGACAGAAACATGTCCCAAGAGGAGTGCCACTTCAGACTCTGGCAGAGAAAGGAGAAAAACAGGCAAATATGCCATCATTCAGTCTGCTCACTGGACCCCATACACATCGCATCCTTAAGTGATGGACCAGAGAGAAAGAGAGAGAGAGAGAGAGAGAGAGAGAGAGAGAGAGAGAGAGAGAGAGAGAGAGAGAGAGAGAGAGAGAGAGAGAGCGCTATTTAAGGACATACAGAGGCCATTGTTGACGGAGATTGTGGTGCGCGCGCGTGTGTGTGTGTATGTGGGTTTGTGATTCTGAGAGAGAGAGAGAGAGAGAGAGAGAGAGAGAGGTAAACATAACATGAACTGTTTTATTATCCGCTTGTAATGGCCATGCCATTACAGTGCATTGAACCACCATCAATAAAAGGCTACACCATTATCAAGTCGTTACTATGACTATTTTGACTCTTCTTATTCGTAATTGTCCATACTATTGAGGCTCTAAGTACAAGCATTTCACTCCCTGCATTTTGTAAGTGCATGTACTGCAACAATAAAAACCTTTTTACACTTTTCTGTGATGTGCAGATAATTTGTTAAAACAAGAGCAGGAACAATTCAATCAAAACCTAATGCAGAATTATATTTTGAATGGCTAAATAGATAATCACCCATGTTGAATGAGAAAAAGCCTATCTAAACCACAGCATGATGTACGGTATGAAACTGGAAGAAAAACCTGTCAGATGATACAGTATCAATATTATGAACCCAATGTGAATTACTCTTGAAATTGCTTCCATTCAAAATCTTTGGACTGTAGCTACAATTTCTCTTCGTTTTTCCTCACTCACTTTGTGAGCGGCAGTGGCTCGGGAAAGGAGGAGGAAGGTTACCGGTTCGAGCCCCCGGTTTGAGGCCCTGGTGTCATGTCAAAGTGTACTTGAACAAGATATTTAAGCCCTAACTGCTCCCAACGAGAAGGTTTGTGCCTTGCAAGGTTGCCTCTACCGTCGGTATGTGAATGTTTGTGTGTGTGTGTGTGTGTGTGTGTGTGTCTGTGTGTGTGTGTGTGTGTGTGTGTGTGTGTGTGTGTGTGTGTGTGTGTGTGTGTGTGTGTGTGTGTGTGTGTGTGTGTGTGTGTGTGTGTGTGTGTGTGTGTGTGTGTGTGTGTGTTTAAAAGGCTGAATGTACCTGTAATGCACATAGTAAAGAACTTTGGATAAAGGTGGTATATACCGTAAATGCACCATTTACTTTGTCTGGGAATGTCAGAGTTCTCTATGTGCACACACAGCAAGTCTCACAAACATTGGGGCCCATGAAGACCATTCAAAAGAACTCACTTGCATAGAAAAATGCAGTCAAAGGGGAAAATGAGCAAGTTTTTCTTTTCTCCATTACTTAAAAAAAGCTTTCACCCACCGGCTGAGTTGAATAAGTGGCAGTATGCATTTATGTGTTTTGCTGTTGGTTTTGCGCATGGCAGCATTGAGGTAATTATCTGGCTCAAAATAACCGGACAAACGCTTGTCAGGTGAGGTGGCCAGCAATAAATCCCCAAGACAAAAGAAGGGGAGGGAGGAAGAGGAGGTAGGGAGGAGGAAGAAGAAGACAGTGACGGGAACTCACATTCATATAACAGATTGGAATCAAAACGGAGTGACATTCAAAATGAGGCCGAAAAGATTAGACCACCGCGGCCGCCATTTGCAGTTCTGATGGACTGTCAAAACACCCTTCCAGAGATTACCCACCTGTCACAGGAAGGCTGTCTGAGATACAACACCCCATAACATAATTGCATTCCTGTTATGAGTTTTAGCGACAACAAAAAACACTCTCTGTGCCATTATTTAGCTCCCCGAGTTTGCCTTCGATGCATTTACCAAATCACCCTGTGTGATCTGTATGCAGCTCCACAGTCAGGGCAGTCAGCGGGTATAGCCTCTGACCATGGCCCCCCAAATGATTACAACAAAAAACGAAACTAAAACTAAGGCTTTTGACAGAATAAAACTAAACTAGAAAGGTGCAATTCTGGGAAATTGCAAGCGTGGTTGTCTATTTATATTATAGATTATGATGTCACGTGAAGCTTGACCAATCTAAATTCCATTATATTGTCTAATCAGAATCAGAAAATGGACATACGGATAGGGAGGTACATACACTTGTACGTCCGCTCTACATTTCTATACAGCTTCTATACTCCTCCATTAAACTCAATTGACTTTTGGGGTTACTCTTGAAACAATAATAATAATCGAGATGAAAAAAATAAATAAAGTCGGTCAAGAACTATCGGGCAACCAGGCTTGCCATGTTGGGCAAACACATTAAACTAAACCAGTAAGACTCCCTAAATCGGGAGATAAGCGACCGTCAGGTCGCATACACAAACTTTAGAAGGCAATGGTAGCCAATCAGGAGGGAATATGTTAAATGGTACAGATCCATGTTGATGACATGACTTTAGAGATACTGTGTACCGCTTTGAGTGATTTTAGGGCTAAATCTGTAGGAGCAGTGTCCAAAAATGTGTTTTGCAAGAATCGGCCTCATGGTGGCCCTAGAAGAGGGCCATGTGAGAAATGAGGGGTGGTTGTGGTTTGGCAGCCAAGGAGTGTGAGTGCAAAGTTTGGCATGGATCGGGACAACGGTGGCGGAGATATGAGTAGGGCAAAAGTGTGACGTGTGACGTGTGACAGACAGACTGACAGACAGACAGCCGGTGGAGGTTTTGATAGTAACTGCAAGCAGACGGTCGCAATAACAAACCCACTTTAGAAACGAATCAAACCGAATTTGAAATTGATAACACAGTGAAAACTAAATGCAAATCAGAACCAATTCAAAATTGAAAACTGTAATAACATTCATGATACTTGCACCTTATCTGGGTGAGTCAAATAAAACACCATTATGCTGACTTATCGTGCCTCCTTCACTGAGGATTAGCTGGCAAAGAGGAGGATACGCTCCTTTCCTAACTCAAGAGCAAATTACCTATATTTGCACACCGATGCCCTCATGAAGGGTTCACCCTTTTTGCCTTTTTGTATCTTTCTTTCTCTGTCTGTCTCTTACATTAATCCTCTCGTTCGCTCTGTTTCTTTTCATTATTTATCACAGTCTCTCACTTCCTGTTCATCCTTTCTCTTCCCCCTTCCCTTCCATCCTTATATAGCCCTTCATGACCAAACAGAAAGGAAAGCAAAAACAAATCTGCCCTCTTTCCTTCGATCCTGATTTGAACTTTGTTATGCACCGGTGTTTCGCCATGTCCCAACTGGTGACCCACACCACCTTCAAGGTGAAAACGTGACAACACCATCTCCAAGCCTCTGTCTGCACCTCAGCCAACCCAGATCTTGACTACTGATCCTTGTTCTCTTCAGCAAAAGCTGTAAGGTCATTTAAATCTGCATCGATGTCCTCCCAGTCACACTCTTTGTTGCTTGTCTTATGTTTGTCTCTTCCTCCATCTGCTGATGACATTCAATATGTAACCATGGCATTTTTTTGTTGACTCATGTGGCGTACGTGATGTCAGAGCCTTTTATGAAGTGATGTCCTAATGAGTCAGCGCTTGCGCCGATTTCCTCCGGAACAGCCTGATGTCAACAATCAGTTCCGCATACGGAGATTCCGAACGTTTCGCACCGGTTCGGGAAAACCGCGCATCGGGTCGGGTCAAGGCCCGGCACTGCACTCCGTGCCGCGGCGGGTAACGCGCGTGCCGAATCTGAAGCTGGTGGGACGAACGGTTCTCGAGATACGCGGATTACATACACACAAACACATACACACACGCACACAGAGACGTCTTGCATTTATTGTAAGATACTGCTTAAAAAGCATAAATGCATCCAAAATGTACCTATATGCAAAATGTCCACTCTGCATCAAAGCTGAAATTCGGACGCACACTTTATGCTGTGTTCACGCTGACAGCTACACAAGATATAAAACTACAAAGCGACTCATTTTATCTGTCGCTGAGTCTGTAGGGCAGCATCCACAGAGAACGCCTTTTGAGCTGAGGAACGCTTTGGATATCATGTCCATATCATCGTTGTCGGCCCTTGTATATCAAATACCGTTTGTTTTGTATTTATCATTTAAAAATGATTTAGAATTGTGAAAATAAGCTGATTTACAAGCACAATGCTTAGCATGACGAGGCATTGTGTGCTTGTAGATCTGCTAGTTTTGTGCGACGAAGCTTGTGTGATGAAGCAAGGCTTTACTTTACGAAAAAACGTACAAATTGGAAACTTGGAGATACAAGGTTTCTAGCCGACAGTGACGATGTAGTGCTCTCACTCACACACACACACACACACACACACACACACACACACACACACACACACACACACACACACACACACACACACACACACACACACACACACACACACACACACACACACACACACACACACACACACACACACACACACACACACACACACACACACACAGTGTTTGTAGCTGCAGTTGAGATTTTGCAGCTGCTGCAAACTTCTTCATGTCTCTGGCTTCCACTGAAAATGAATGGTAGACAGTAGCTTTGTACCTGCCGGTGTGAACACAGCAAAGCCTTTTCCTTACTTCAATAGCGCCTTTAGTGGGTCGATTCCGCTCGCACGTTACAACTTTCCACATCTTTCAAAACGTTCAACAAAAAAACATAAAACTGAGAATGTCTTCCAATTAGGCATTGAAAGCTAGACATATGGAATTGGCCAATTTCTCCCCTGTGGCATTCTGCAAGTCACGGCGCACATGGGTGGTTCTACGGTACCTCTGCTGCTGCTGGCTGTCTGCCTGCCTCGCTTCGGGAGGCAGGCAGGAAATTGGAAGTGAAGGAGAGGTATGTTTGAGCCGACACAGGTCGTTTTTATCGATGTCGTACGCCCAGCGAATGACTGGGGAGCTGGAATCAGAGGCCCCCAGGATTTGTTTCTTGTGGTGTTGATCGGTCAGATCTATACTCTGTGAGAGTGTGCGTGCGTGCGTGCACGCACGTGCGTGCGTGTACACTGAGAAACGGAGTAAAGCTGACGTCTAAAGTGGTTCCTGAGGGGTCTAAGAGAACAGACAAGGGAAACCTGTGGGGTGATGGGAGTATTGGAGCATAGAGAATGCTCACGTACAAAAGAGAACAGAACTTTAACAGAAAGATACGCGCACACACACACTGCCACAGTGCTGAAAGCAGACATGTTGTGTCTGGTCCTCTGGTTTTACGACATACATCCTCCCTTTCATGACCACCCTCCTGTTAACACGTACGCACACACGCACGCACGCACGAGCACACACGAGCACACACACACACACACACACACACACACACACACACACACACACACACACACACACACACACACACACACACACACACACACACACACACACACACACACACACACACACACACACACACACACACACACACACACACAGTACTTCAGCACCGAGTTAATCCTCCCTCAGCACACTTTAACAGCTCCAGAATATGAGCCAGGCAGCCAGACGTCCTATAGAAACAAAGCTAAGGATTCTGGTTAGTCTAGCAGCAGACCCAGGGGTGTCGCACCAAATTCTGGGCCCTGGGTACAAGGATTCACTGCGGGCCCCCCATAAAAACCTTTGAATATTTCAAATCCTTCTGAGGTAAAAAAAATAATTCTATGTCAGTGGAGCTCAAACCTTTTCGTGTGAAGGACCCCCAAAATGGTATGTATTTGGCCACGGAACCCCATCTCAAAATATTGAGTTCCAGGGACCCCCCAGACGCAAAATTTTAGTTACAAAATGTTCGCTTAAAATATACGTATATTCAAAGATTTGCACAAATTTTCACGACTTTTCAAAAATAGCAGATCTACAAGCTCGCAGCGCGGCACTTGGTGCCGCGCTGTGAGCTTGTATATCTGCTATTTTTCAATAGCTAAAGTATACAATAATTAAGGCCCCTCCGCCACCTTGGGCCCTATAGAAACTCAGTCCCACTTTCCTACCCCTTGTGACGCCCCTGAGCAGACCCAACTAGGTTTGCTCACAAAGGTCCCCTACGACATCATAGCATTTTATTTGGACTGACAGGCATTCATTTTCACGACGAAAAACCCAAACATCAAACATTGACATGGTTTTCAGGGTTGTCATGTTCCCTTTTTCAGAACAAAAGTGAAAAAAAAAATAATAATCAAAAAGTATAAAGAAAAAAAAAATGGGGTTATGAGGTTTTCAAACACCACTGGCGATGTAAGCTCAACACACAGTCACACCTTTTTTTTAAATCCCTTCTTATTGGTTTAAAGAAAAAAAATGACATTGAGAAGCCGGCATTGGGGGGCAGACGCCAATAATTCCTCGAAGTGAACTCCTAAGCCTGCAGTCAGCCACTCGGTCACGATGAGTCATGAGTGTGAGAGATTAGACAGGGGTTCTGCAGTGCTTGAGAGGGGATTACAGAGCATACATGAGATGAGGGCAATGAGTTCTGGGCTGGGCTTAAAAAAAAAAAGTAAAAGCAAAAAAAGAAAGAAAAGAGAGGATAGAGCCCAACCGATATATCGGCCTGACCGATATATCGGTCTGGCCGATTTGACTCTTGTGCTTGAGCGTGTAGATCGGCTATTTTTGTGTGGTTAAATGAATTCAGTTTATGTATTTAATACTTGTTTGCATGTCCACTGAATAATTAAGAAGAAATAAGTTAAATGTTCATAATCTATTGAAGTTTAATATAAGCCAGTACCAAAAGGTAATTTGTGCTTATTTTTATTTGTTTGCCGATGAGTTGCTTATAAGGTTCTCACATAAAAACTTTAATCAAATCTAAGTAATTCTTTATGGTTAATGTTTTTGACAAAATATCATTCAGAACACTGGTAGTCAAGCTGCAAACAGGCCTCTTTTGGCAGTAGTAAGTATGACATTTGGTATATATATTTTTTTTATTTGCTATATACATTCATGAAACAGGATTGTTTTTCATGCCAAACAAATACTTGCAATGGATTCAGAATAATTAAAAAACCCTAGTTTGACCCCTCACATGCTACTTAAAGGGGAGTATTTGTTTTGTTTAGTATAATGTATAGTAAGTGATAGGCCCCAACCTATAAAAAAAATGCTCAATGCTGACAAGCGGTCAGAAGGTGGAATCATGAATGTATACGTAGACAATTAGGCCAATAAAAAAAACGATATACCAAATTTCATACCCCACCTCAGGGGCAGCCGGATATGGTGATTGGCTTCGGAATTGGACCCAAAACTAGCATTGGTCGGGCTCTAGAAGACTGACCACACAGGCCACACAGACAGACAGACAGACAGACAGACAGACAGACAGACAGACAGACAGACAGACAGACAGACAGACAGACAGACAGACAGACACAGTATCCAGACTCACTCTCCATTATGACCCCATGATGTCGTTACAAGTGTCACCTTTCCGGCTCCTTCCCCTCCACCATGATTTACATCAGCCTTACGTCGTCGGTCGCCTAACATGTATTCCCCTGCAAAGTTCAAAGAGTGAAATCTTATCCCACCCCCTCTATGCGCTCCACACAACGCAGAGGTTCAATGCCTGCTATACGTGCACGTACCATACATTATGCTTGCACCTGCAAAGAGCCATCACTTCCCTTTCCCCCTATACCCCACCTCAAACCCTCAACACGCTTCCATGCCTCTGTTCATGCAGCGCTGAAATGTTTGCATCCAATATTCAGTCATTCAGATCAGCTAAATGTTCTTTCGCAGGGGTTCTCAAACCTTTTTAGGCAGTGACCCTCAAAATAAACATATTTGCACTGGGGACCCCCACCCTGACAAGCACTTGGAATTGTAGGTATTACATTTTACGCGACTCCTCCGTTCCACAGATAAATATTGTGAAAATAGCAGATCTACATGATCACAACGCCTCGCACTGCGAGGCGTTGTGAGCATGTAGATCGGCTATTTTCACAATGTTCACCTCTTGCTTACTTAATATTTGACAGTTTGGCCAGTCTTGAAAGTCCTTAAATTGTCACTTAAAGGAGTAGTTCACCCCCAAAATGACTCTTTTTCTATTGATTACTCATGCCATGGAGACTTGAGTTCAATAATATGTTTTTGTATTTGTCGCATTCCTAAGTTAATAATTTTATTACAATAAATGTACCCCCATTGATTCCGGATGGGGACCCAAATGCATTTGGGTCTCCATCCAGAATAAATAGGGGTGGATTTACTATAATCAAAATGTTGTGTTAGGAATGCGACAAAAAACTAAAAATATTATTGAACTCAAATCTCTATGGTGTGAGTAATCAATAGGAAAACATTTTGGGGGTGAACTACTCCTTTAATAAATGTGCAGATACCCTGTATATAAACTTATACTGTGTGTTGGTTTGTTTACCGTTGAGTGAGAAAAAAATACATTACGCTAATCACCTGGGGACACCACAAAATAACTTGGAGACCCCACTTGGGGTCCCGACCCCAAGTTTGAGAACCACTGTGTCTATCGATATGGACTATTCTAGGCCGATACATTCCTCTGCTTTCATCGGCCAACGGGCCAGCCAGCACCCAGACTAAATAACTCGCCGTTATTAATGAGGACATCTTTCACCTCACTTGGAAAGATAAATATACCCTCTGAAAGTTAAGTCATCTGGGTTGCTTCAGAGGAGCGAGATCAAAGCTTTTTCAACAACTCTATTTGACTTAAAGACAGCCCCCTTTATAACAATGGCCAACTTGGGAATAGTCTCCCACAAAATGTATTGGACTCTGCCCAGCCAACTAACAACACGCGATTAGTCTACTGTGCTGGCTCCTGCAAAATTGTGCGACTGCGTCTGTTGCATTGGACACCTTATTATAAAATGCTCTCAGGCTATATGGTGTGGCCTGTGGTAATAGTTAATAGCTGTTTAGTTGTCATCATTATTGATTCATATGGGATGCCACGCCATGCTGATGGCCTGGTAGAGGATGTTATTGTAAAATCACAGGGAAGCCACACTGCTATGAGACCATGTCTCGTTTTAAACCACTTATTATGAGAAATATGTTCCAAAATTCAAAATAAAAAAGACTATGGCATTCTGTCAGGGAGGTGGTCCTGTATTATTTATGATTTGATACAGTGTGTGTATGTACCGTAGCCATAGGTGCTAGGTTGGCTTGTATTTGTTGGATAAATGTGTACTTTTCCAGTGTGTTTGTATGTTTGGTAACCATTATGCGTAAAATGCCTGGGATGCATGGCTTTGACGTCAGGACTTTGGTACTCTAAAAATCCTTGACATTGCACGCTGCAGTAACTGCACACTTGGCTGCACATGGTATGTCTGTGAACCACAACATATTTATTTTGGCAAGAATTCAAGAATATTTCATATTCAGTCACTACATTTACGGTCTATGGGACAGAAAATAATCATCTTAGGGAAAAAAAAAAAAAGCTGCAGGAGACGATAAAAAAACATTAAGAACTAAATAAAATTAAAAAAGGGGGGAAAAGAACTATTTAAAACAGATGTGTCTTCACAGATGTGTCTTAAACTCCTTGCAGGTTAATAATAGTGACAATGTGTGTCTGTCACTGCAGTTCTGTTCAACATTTTAAAGGAATATTTTTAAGGTTCATTCACTTATATTATATTAACTTTCAACCTGGTGTCCCAATTTGGGGCATTTTGTTCCCATTTGGGGCATGTCATTACTTTTCGAATCGTGACACGGGATCTTGTAGATTATTTTCGCCTTGCAACACTATGACGAAATGCATACTGTATGACGAAATATCAAATAGGGCATAAGTGGTTACAGTGGTTAAGTACAGTGGAGAGAGTGGGTAGAAAGACAGTGGCAGTGACATGTGACACAGCTCTCGAGCCAAATACCAACCAGGACAAGACAGTTATGCTAGGCATGCCACTGGGGCAGCCTCAGGTCAAATAATGACAATGGGATTTCATTGGTGAAGCTGCGTGTCTATAAGCGGACTAAAGTGGAACACAATGGTTCTCAACGGATTACGATATGGGGTTTTTGAGATGTTTCCAGGGGGTCCTCAGGTAAATAATTGAAAGCTATAGAAACCAAATGGACCCTAAACGTAGGGTTTCACCAAAGGTTTTACAAGGTATATTGGTCCCAGATATAAAAAAGTATCAAACTGGGGGTCCTCGAAATGGCAACTGTTGAAAATCTTTCACACGCCCCGTTTAAAAGTATTTGTAACAGGTGTATAGGTGAAGCACTCAGCATGAACAAAGAACATTAAGAGCACCCAAACACTGCCCGACTTGCACAGTACAAGGGATAAACTTTATTAGGTTGCATTGAAGAAAGTCACCTTCAAGCATGCTTGAAGAAGGTCTTGTCGACCAAAGCATTGCGTTTCATAACCTAATAATGTGTATCATCCCTTGTACCAGTTCCTGATCTGACACTCCGAGACTGGGCAAAGATCAACCGAAGAGTTAGAGAGCACAAGGTGGTGAGTCTGTATGAGTCAGAACAAATCAAAAGATCTCTTTTAGATGAAGAGTTCGCCTCACTGTGCGAGAGGAGTTTGTTTTCCTTTATTATCTGAAGGCCTAAGCGGCTGTCTTGGTCGAGGGCAACGGGCACATTCATACCATCATGAAGCATTTCTGCCTCCTCAGCACCCTTTTCCCAAGCATAATGCTCTGTGGAACGAAAAAAAAAGAAGAAAAGAAAAACGAGTTATGGAGTCGACTTAAAGAAAAGCAGGCGACTGGGGACTTGAGGTCTGGATGAAAATGTTTCAAATATCCACCAGTAAACTCATGTTTAAGTCATTTCTCAATGCTTTTTTTGAAGGTTTTGAAGGTTTCCTCGGCGACCACAACCTAAAGGTGCCATTTCTAACAAACACACTCATACATTTTATATATATATATACCTGTGTATATATATATATATATATATATATATATATATATATATATATATATATATATATATATATATATATATATATATATATATACATACATACATACATACATACATACATACATACATACATGCATGCATGCATGCACGCACGCGCGCGCACACACACACACACACACACACACACACACACACACACACACACACACATGTACACACACACAGTACACACACACAAACAAATATGGTGATGTAAGTTCCTGCCACAAAATTGTTGGCTTTATCTGCAGGAAGCCGCGGTAAACACAGAGTGGGCTCCGGGACATGTTGACCTTTTTCGGTACCACGTTAGAAGATTATATTAGCACTGGATGTGCTCCAGATCCATCAAATAACCACCATCCTCACAGCCCCAAGGCCACATGGTCTCTCCACAATGAATGGCTTATTACACAGTTAAAATCCTCAGAGCTTATTCAACTCAGAGTGCGTACAAATGTGACCGGGTGGCATTTGAGTCACACATGGATGAATTAACACTGAGGATTTGAAGGTGTACAGCGCCTGGCTGGTAATAACCCTGTCCTATTGGTAAAAGAAAACATGATAATTAGACTAATAATAGTAATACTGTTCATTCATGCAGCGTAGTATTAAAAGACAGGCAAAGAAAAAGGAGGCTTTGACAGAGATGAGAGTCAGGCCTCACAAGATAAGCCATCAGGGTTTTTGATTTCCTGTAGAGGGCCATTGGAGAGTGCGATTACACCTAATAAAGTGCCCTCGATGAGACGGCTCAAAAGTGAGAGAGGGGGGCAGAGGTGGGTGACACAGGGACCTACGGATATGACAATGGAAGACTTCGCTGTGACAGGCGGAAATGACATGCCTAACTCTCTCTCCATTTTGTCTTTATTCTCTCTCTCTCTCTCTCTCAAGAAAACGCCTCCTATTCCAGCTGGTTGTCCATAAACAAGGACAGCTGGTACTGGACAGAGTACCAGCAGCGGGGTCACAGTTCAGTCTAGATGGAGCCAAACACAATGTTGACAGATGAGGCCATGATTCAGAGCCAGATTTATTTCTCAATAAATAAATACAAACCTGTAGCCCCGGAAAACAACAAAAGAACGGATTTCACCCGCTGATCTACATCTGTGAAAATCTGATTCTGATTCTGATTATTTATCCAGATTCATCCTATAGTTTCCCTGTTGGGGAAAATCTTCAAAAATGCATACATTTTCTATCTTTTTATTCCTTTGTAAATAGCAAAAATAGCAGATTTAGCTCACAACATAATTGTGGTCAAAGTGGTCAAAACACAAAATTTCAAAGCTTTAGGGATGAAAGATGATCATGTCAGTTTATTGTTGATAATTTGTCTTCTTTTACCAATAGGTCAATAGGTCAATGAGTGGATGGATAGCTCAAGGCATATATATATACTAATATTTCCAGAAAACGTTTCTGTTGCAATGATGTGAAACAAAGTTATTTTTCAGCATTATGGTTTAATGTAACTTATTACATCTTCGAGGACACTGTCTTTTGCCGTCTCAAAATGTGCCAGGGCAACTCGAGTGCCTTCTTTGTCCTACCAAGGCGCCAACGCAAGTTATATGTTTAGAGCTTAAGTGGAGGTCGCGGAGATGTCATGACCCTGAGACCGCAGGGGGTCGTGGCCCGTATTGACCTGTCTATGTTTCCTCTGCATGAATGTTATTAGCCGGCATGCACCGAGGAGATGGGGATTAGATTACTGAGCAACGACCGTTCATCAAGACAATGAATGAATGGGGGGGAGGGGGTTCACAGACAGTGACACTAGTATAGACCACAGCATGATAAACAAACTGAAGCCAAACCCATTTATCAACCACAGGACCGCACTAATAAAACTAAGGCAAAGAGCCCAAGGCCGCAATATTATACATACTTGGGAAGAAAGAGAGACAGCATCAAATCAAGGAAATTGGATAGCTAAGAGTGCACACTGGGGCACACAGCACTGCCCGTCTAGTGACTATTGGCACAGATCAGTGCAGTCATCCCAGTGGCTGATTCATGTAGGCTGATTTAGGGCTGGGCGATATGACTTCAAATTTGCCTTTATCCTGATTATGAACGATTATCTTTAAAAGAAAATAGTGAAAATAGCAAGTCTAAAAGCTAACTATGCGCCGCATCGCGTCGATTTGTTGAAATATAAGACATTGAAAAATCCGTTTTGATATATTTTCCCATGCCTATAATGTCTAGTGACTTGTGCAGTCATCCTTGTGGCTGATTCATGTATTAGTATAACTTCTGTCTCTATTATCAGATCCTGCTGAGGGGAGTCTGCTGGGACAGGGAAGTTATGAGACCATTCATTTGCAGTCCCACACGCGTAACTCTATCCCTTTGTTTAAAAAAAAAAGAAAAAGAGTTGAAGTTGTGGTCCTTATCAAGTCTGTCTCTAAAATCTGATACTCGCCTTTTGAAAAGGCAGATTTGTGGGGACCTTAAGCCGTAAGTGGTATTTTCTTTGTTAAAATGTTATATAGTAGCTCTACTGTATATTCTGCTTTACTCAAGAGAAAATAAATGTTCAGGTCAGGAGGATACCAATTTAGGAAGAACTCATACACAACTAGAAGCAGTGTCTTCCGAGCACAGGTCTCCACCAGGCCAGGCGGCCGGTTACAGCGCCACCATGAGGATGATTTGAGAAATTTGAAGTGGCATTTCTTCCTCTGCCTAGTGGGAACGTGCACGCCCAATTTCACCAAGATTGCATGCTGTGTTCATGATTTTATTTGTGTTAACGTAGAGTAAAGTAGGATGCTTTCACCCATGAACAATGGTGGTGTCTGTGGACATTTTTTTTTTTCTTTTACCGCGACACGGTAAATTATTTTAACATGGACTCCAATGGAGGCGCATCCCCGGGACCCCAGGACCATGACATGAATGAGTCCCTGGGTGACTTGAATGAGTTTTTGATGCGGGATGCGCACGTAATGACATCACTGATGATGATCACATGACTGTAGAGATACTGTCTACCGATTTGTGTGATTTTTGGACAAAATAGAGTAGTGTACAGAATGTGTTTTGCAAACATCGGCCTCATGGTGGCGCTAGAACATGCCCATGTGAAAAATGTGGGGCAGAGGTTCTGAATTGGCATCCAGGGAGTGTGTGTGCTCATTTTGGCAGTGACCGGGCCAACGGCGCCGGAGATTAGCTGGTAACAAACTCGGAGGACGGACACACGCACGGACGGACGGACGGACAGTGGCGAAAACATACTCTCCCCCTGCCATCGGCTGGTGGAGACAATAAAGAATAAACAAATGAAAGTGTAAGTAATGAAACAAAATTGGAACACATCAATTTGATCCTGAATAAATGATCTTTGTGGGGTACTGGTGAGGAGCTGGGGAGATGGGGAGACAGACCCCTGTTATTGAACACAAATTGTATTTATTACTATCATAGCGCTTTAAGCCTTTAACAAAACATATTTTTTTTCAACAGAATATCACTTCCAACACCTTTAAATAAGTTACCCTCTATGGATACACTATGGATTTTGTACTCTTCACAAACTGGGCCATCTCTATTGTGGAGATGAACATCGGAAATATTTCCTTATCTTCCCCATAATGGAAATATATTGCTTTGACAATGAATTCTTAAATCCCATTTGCACATGCATGAGAACAGCCTCAAATGTACTTTAAGTATAGCTCTCTATCCAGAACGACATCATGAAAATGAATTGCCCTGGACCGCTAATACAGTAATGTATTGTTGACTGGGCTTTTCCGTCCGTGCATGTCTAATGCTTCCTGCCTTGTATATGCAGAGTCTCCTCTTAAGAGCTGCCAAGGTGATGTTACCCCCCAGCATATGAACATATCGTCGTTGTCGGGTGAAAACCTTGTATGTCCAAAACCGTTCGTTTTGCATTTTTCATTTTAAAAATGATTTATACTAGTGAAAACAGCAGATCTACAAGCACACAACGCCTCGCACCGCGAGGCGTTGTGTGCTTGTAGATCGGCTGTTTTCACTACTTTTGTGCGACAGCCTTGTACGATGAAGCAGGTCTTTACTTTGCAAAAGAACATACAAATTTGAAACTTGGAGATACGAGGTATCCAACCGACAACGACGATATGAGACCCTGACAAGTTATGGACTCTCTGAATAATGCCCGGGATACTACACATTCTCATCCTCTCTCCCTCATGCTCCCCTTCCGCTGCTGTGACTCTCATTCACCTGCTCTCTGACTTACTTTCTTTCTCTGCCTAAAGGGCGCCATATGCAGAAGAAGATAGTTTCTTCAGGAGGAGAATAAAGAGATTTAACAAGTGCTCACTATCCTGGATTCCTGGCAAACGGCCCAAGACCCGAATAGCTACGAGGCCAGGAAATAGATAACAGATAAAAGACAGAGTATGGAGTAGAAGGCAGAATTAAGGTCAGTGGCTGAAGAGGAGGAATGACTGTTAGGAATGAATAACTTGAGTCTGGAGTCGTAGCATTAATATGTAATAGTAAATTAATATGTAATAGTAATAGAATAAGTAGTCATATAGTGGTATTTAGTAGTAGAAGTAACAGTAGGGGAAATACAATACATCCTTTCTATAGGATCACAAACATATTTTTGAAGCTAAATGGTTGAATTGTCATGCCTACTGTATGACTGAAGATGTGCTACATTTTGGTACTAAACATTGAAGACAGTGCAGTATGACTTTGGTTTATCATCACAAACAAATGCTGTGAAGATGCTTCCTTGCACATACAATAAGTTATTAGTGTGACATTACTTTATTATTGAAATGGCATATGTACTATGATAATTATGCAAAACACATTTTAATCAGGATTTTTATTTTCACATAGATTGGATGGTAAACATAATGTAAGTAATATGAATACCACCAGAGCCTGTTCTGTACTCTTACGACAGAAATAGCTTGGGCTTGAGTGAACATGTTAGGATGCACAAGTGATTAAAAGCGATAGAAAGTGAGAAAATGTGTGAACGCGGTAGGAATGGGTGAATTGTTGCAAGCCAAAATGGGCAGTGCGTTGACACAGCCAACCAATGAAGATATCCAATCCTTACAACACCATCTGCTATACCCCTTTGGTTAGTTGTCTCCACCAGCCGAAGGCTTGCGGGAGAGTATGTTTTCCCCTTCGTCCGTCCGTCCGTGCGTCCGTCCGTGTGTCCGTCCGTCCGTGTGTCCGTGTGTCCGTCCGTCCGTGTGTCCGTCCGTGTGTCCTCACAGTTTGTGTGCAGCTAATCTCAGTCGCCGTTGGCCCGGTCGCTGCCAAAGTGAGCACACACATTCCCTGGATGCCAATCTAGAACCTCTGCCCTAAATTTTTCAAATGGGCCTTTTCTAGCGCCACCTAGTGGCCGATGTTCACAAAACACATTTCTGTGCACTACTCTTACAGATTTTGTCAGAAGATCCTACAAATCGGTAGGCAGCATCTCGACAGTCATGTGATCGACACAGATCTGTCCGATTTTGTATATTCCATCCGGATTGGCTAAGATTGGCTTCCAAAGTTTGTAGGATTGAGCCGTTTTGAACAAAATGCCTCAAATCCCAAACGCAAAGTGCAATTATCATGAAATCGCGCACACACGTTCCCACTAGGCAGAGGAAGAAAAGCCACTTAATTTTTTTAAAATCAGCCTCATGGTGGCGCTATAACAGGCCGATTTGTGGTTTTACCTATAACTCCACCGATTAGTTTCAAACTTTGTAAGCGCACTCCCTAGAGGCTAAGGATAAACCTTTGCCCTGCATTTTTCACACCAGCCTTTTATAGCGCCACCTTTGGACCGACTTATGTAAAACACATTTTTGGATATTACTCCTTGAGATTTTATCCAAAAATCACGCAAATCGGTACACAGTATCTCTATAGTCATGTGATCAAGTCCGATCCGTCTGATATTTCATATTCCATCCTGATTGGCTAATATTAGCTTCCAAAGTTTGCAGGATTGCTCCGTTTTTGAACAAAATGCTTCAAATCATCAACGCAGCTTGCGATTACCGTGAAATTTGCCACACATATTCCCACTAGGTCAAGGAACAAAAGCTACCTTTTTTCACATTGGCCTGTTATAGCGCCACCAACAGGTAGCCTTTAGCAAAACACATTTTTGGAACACAATGCTTCAAATCATGCATGCAGCGTCCGATTTCCATGAAAGATCTATGGTGAAGAACATATGCCACCCTTTTTACATTGGCCTATTATACAGTAGCACCACCAGGACACACAGCCTGGTGGAGACCTGTGCTCGGAAGAGCACTGCTTCTAGTTTTTCATCCTTTTGCCTGTCCCTTTTTCCTTCTACTCCCTTTATAGGCTGGACTGCCAACCCTATATACTCACTCTGCTGACTGATGAAGTTACAGCAGTTTTTGCCGGGTTGGCCTAACAACAAACTAGCCACTTGCGGAGCAATCGTCTCTCCAGGCTATGGGATGCCGGTTGAGCACTTGTAACTCAGTTGTACTCACATTCTTTCTTGTTTGAATGCCCGTTACGAACAACCGGCACTTTCTTAAGATGTGTAGGGCTCCACAGTGCAAGACAAGTTATACTGTTCCTCCTTTAAAAACACTGGAACATTTTCTGCCTATAATGACTTGGCAAATATATCAGATCTAAAAGGTCACATTTCCCGGTTCACAGCTCCAGTTGCATAGGTTTTAGTTTTCTTGAATGTACCGTAGTTCCTTTTGCCATTTTTGTGTAAAACTGTTAATACAGCCAGGCTTGTCTTTTACCCACATATCAGAGTTCCCTGGACATAAAGAACCAGTTTCGACTAGACTGTTTGACACCACCGACAATGGAGCCCTCACAATCCATTATCTGACTTCTAGTATCTGATGTAGCCTACTGTCCATCTTGTACCATGACCTAAGTCCACAGTGACATTATCACTGTTGCTTTGTGAAAGATTAAGATGAAGATATGTTTTTTACAGATAATGTACACGTGTACATGACTGAAATGTGACCTGATGATGCTATGAAGTGGGAGTTTGTCCCCACAGGCTATAATTGCGTCTGTATTTCCTTTGTATCCTCAGAAATGTCTCAATGGAATAAACCACTCGATTGATTTCCAACTGTGTTTCCTCTTCTTACATCATATTTTACAACAGAAAGTCGGGTTTAACCCACCAACGTTTTTTGATCTATCAGACACGTCAAAGATAGGGATGCCAGGGTTAAGTTAAGGGTGGTTAACATTGATGTCGGGGTTTTGGAAATGTGTGATAACACGTTGGGCTTTGAGCAGCTGTAGTGGTGACTTCTGTTACAATTCTCTCCTAAAGCGTGGGAAGAAGTGGGACACCTTCAAACCAGCTGTTTGTTCGAGGATGAACTGTGTCAAGGAGACAAACAAGGCTGATGTAATTGTATCTGTGTGTAAACCTATAGAGCTGCCTATGGAAGTAAACCAGGTAGCAAGCATTTGCCGCTGACCTCTAGAGGGTGTCGCTATTTCCCCTCCTGCTGGTTGCAGAAGACTTTTAATGTGTTAAACTCAATAGGTATTTGACTTATTTTGACTTACACTATATTTTATTACCTTAGTATATTGTCTTGGTGATATGTTGTTTTGTGTTATATGGTTATTTATTTTATTTTTTTTATTTTTTTGCTTTTCTTGTGAAGACATCCCCTCAGGGATAATAAACATTATTAGTAGTAGTAGTAAACATTGCCATTAATACTTATTTGCTAGTTTAAGTTTATCGGTACAGTATGCGCTTTTGTAACTTATGATCAATTCATTTGAAAATGTATGGTAAGGTAGGATATACTTCTAGGGCTTCTACTAGTTCTACTGAACTCCTGGGGTCCTATAGAGCCCACTTTGAGAACCACTGGTTTAAAACATTGGCACATTCATACTCCGGACTTCATTATTGTGCCGGCCTTGCTTATTGTAAATCGCTCTGGATTAAGTCTGCTATAATGCCTAAATTGTTAATTGTAATATTGCATATTAATGGACCATTTTAATGCAATTTTCAGCACTTTACCTTTATATTAAAGAATATTAGAACATTGGACTTAAAGAAATATTCATTAGGCCGTATAGCTTTGATTAACTCTAAAACATGGACATGTGGAGTTGTACGCTTCTGCTCAAAAATGACTTGTAGTACAACACTGCCTTCCACCCACTGGCCAAACTTGCACAGGGTAATGTTAACACTCTCCCTGCCCTATTCACTGAGGTGTGCTTAACACCCACACTCCCAAACTGCTCAAGTGGAGCCCGATCATTTAAGAACAGTAAAACATTGTGGTCGTATTGTGACGTGTGCAACTGAAGTTGTTGAAACACAGCACACACGACTTCAGTTACATTTTCGGTCTATAAATAAAGGTTTGAGGGGGAAAAAAGCCCTGGCGGCTCAACGAGTTAAGGTTTCCGACCACAAACGGGTAGTTGCACTGTGCCGCATTCGAATCTCACTTAGGACCTGTCTGTGACGCCTGTCATACGCCCTCTCTCTCTCTCTCTCTCTCTCTCTCTCTCTCTCTCTCTCTCTCTCTCTCTCTCTCTGCACTGTAACATTCTGAGTGTTCATTTAACTCTGGGGGTGTACGAATGGACCCAAAGGATCTCTCCGCCCTCTACTAGAAGCACAAACGCCTTAAAATAATTATATGTTAAACTCTCCCCCACGCACATAATTCTCTCTCCCTCACGCCCTCTCTTGTTGCTCCCTCTATCCCTACATACTTCAGTACAGTCACATTACACCCTCTATTCCTAGAGTATACAGTATGTACTTAAGTGCAGTCACATTACTCCTTGTATTCCTATTAGTAGTAGTATGTACTTCAATACAGGCATTACTCCTTCTGTGTATTTCAGTATACACATTACTTGTGTTTAAAGTAAAGTGGAAGAAAGCCCACAAGGCCACAACACTTTTTAAAATCGATCAGATCTCAAATGTAGAAAAGAGGTGTACATTTTTGTGGGTGTAGATACACACGATACGTATGTGCGCACACCCACGCACAAACGGAGTTGTGTACTGCATGCACACGCACCTACACGCACATATACAAAGACAAGTATTTACATTCAACCCGAGACATACAGCATACTTAAACACAAGCAAACACATACAGACGGACACACGCCTATAGTGCATGTACAAAGCCACATGCACATGTCGCACGTGCACGCTCTCTTACACACACACACACGCGCACACACACACGCACACACACACACACACACACACACACACACACACACACACACACACACACACACACACACACACACACACACACACACACACACACACACACACACGCACGCACGCACGCACGCGCGCACGCACACACACACACACACACACACACACACACACACACACACACACACACACACACACACACACACACACACACACACACACACACCACACACACACCCACACACACACACACACACACAACAGAAATGACAACCAATGAGCAGGGCCC
This sequence comes from Nannobrachium achirus, assembly GCF_963921795.1. Classification (NCBI taxonomy): domain Eukaryota; kingdom Metazoa; phylum Chordata; class Actinopteri; order Myctophiformes; family Myctophidae; genus Nannobrachium; species Nannobrachium achirus. The sequence goes on from NC_137819.1 coordinate 27,890,679, forward strand.
CAGCTGTTGCTGCCCATGTAACCACAATATATGCTCCCAGAGGGCTTAAGGGTAAACAGAGAACCTACAGTATGTACTGCCATGTGCTTGTGAGTGTGCCTCTGAGCATGTATGGTACACAATACAACCCTCGGTGTTCATTTCACTCTTTGTGTGATACAAATATAACTCTTTTGTAGTACACCCTGCACTTCGGGGTCCATTTGGTTACATCTGTACACACTCAGGAACTTAATGTGCATTTGTGTCCCTATCCTATGTTTTCTGCCAGTGGCGTCAGTTCAGAAAAAGCTAAGGTATGGCAACATGACTAGTGTCTTGCACGCGCGCGAAGACACCAGTCATGTTGCCATACCTTAGCAACAGGCATGATATATTTATTTTAAGAAGAAGTACATATAATTGTTGCGACCGAAGGTCGCATATACTCTGAAAAACCGTGTCGCTTGAGTGTCCTTCCTTCCTTCCTTCCGTAACCTCTGTGATGTCAGTGTGATGTCAGCAAGTTGTGACATCACTTCCTGTACGGGGCGGCTACACGAAATGTGGATAACACTATATATGGAGATAGTCCAGTCCATCATGTCATATGGGACTACCGTCATAGACAGTAGCCAAAAGAGAATTAAGGATACACAAGACTAAGAAAGACAAAAAAAGGAGGAGGATAAAGATACCAAAAGGAGAGAGAAGAAAGGGTGGATGAGGTACAATGTGCCTCAGAAAAGAAAAGGAGGTGGCAGTGTGATGTCAGCAAGTTGTGACATCACTTCCTGTACGGGGCGGCTACACGAAATGTGGATAACACTATATATGGAGATAGTCCAGTCCATCATGTCATATGGGACTACCGTCATAGACAGTAGCCAAAAGAAAAGGATACACAAGACTAAGGAAGACAAAAAAAGGAGGAGGAGGATAAAGATACCAAAAGGAGAGAGAAGAAAGGGTGGATGAGGTACAATGTGTCTCAGAAAAGAAAAGGAGGTGGCAACGGGGGCGGCTAGATAAAGTTATTAGGCCTGGATCCGACTTTAAGTCGACGCACAGGATTCCAGAAGTGTAGCGCTTATTCGCTCTTGTATCAAACTGATACTCGAAACGTTCTTAGAATTTAATATATATTTTCTAAAGTAAATATGGGGGCGGCTGTGAAAAAAAGAGAAGAATAAAAAAGAAAAAAAGGAGGAGGAGGATAAAGATACCAAAAGGAGAGAGAAGAAAGGGTGGATGAGGTACAATGTGCGGTATCCTCCTTGTCAAGCTCGACGTTGGTCATTTGGACCTATACATGGAGAAATGGAGCGAACCTGTTTGGCCCAAACATGGAGATGTGGTACAGAATGACTCATATATGGGCATAAAAAGTATGTCATGTGACATCACTTCCTGTACAGACAGTCAGACAGACAGCCAGCCATTGACTCCGGCCTAACAATGGCTACTGTCTATGACGGTAGTCCCATATGACATGATGGACTGGACTATCTCCATATAGTGTTCTCCACATCTCCATGTTTAGGCCCTATCGCTCACACCCTAGGTGGGGTTGGCGATAGGGCCTTTCTGTGTGGAGTTTACATGTTCTCCCCGTGTCTCCTAGGGTTGATACCCTCACAAAAACATGAACAAACTCCCCCAAGAATAATAACAACTAGAATCGTCAGAGAAACGCTGTGGTTGGCCAGATAGTCAAGAATAGGCGCGACCCCGCCCTTTAGGGCGAGGTCGCATGTCACCCTGAGGTCGCATTCCACCCTCAGGTGTCTTACTAGTTATATATACCTATAATATAATTATAATACCTTGTTAAAGTGACCATTTTGTTAAATTCTGCATTTGCAGTTATTTTACTGTAATTTACCAAGATAATAATCCGTACAGATAGACAAAGAGACATTCATGGATTCATATTTAGAACTAGCTTTTATCTTCCCCCCTGGACCCAGGGTATGGCAGCTGCATACCCCTGCCATACCCAATTGACGCCCCTGTTTTCTGCAGTAGATTGCAGACTGTGCATGAATGTGTTTGTACAATAACTACTGTACTGCATACTGTAAGCGTTAGAGGGATTTTGTTTGCACTTAATGAGAATCTTCATGGACACATTCTTTTTCACCTTGCTTGCAAAAATTGTTTGTGTTTTAACAGCTTTTTTTTTTTACATAACAATGTTTTGTGAGGTTGTTCTAGGTTGTTAAAATGTGTGCGTGCGTGCGTGCGTGCGTGCGTGCGTGCGTGCGTGCGTGCATGTGTGTGCAATGTCTCTGGATAGTATCTCTTCTGCTCACATTTCCATGCAGTCTCATTAAATGTGGTTTCTGGCACTGTGCACAGTGCTCTCGGGGTGTGGTGGTGGGAGCTAGAATTTCAGACACTTATGAGTGCATGTGTGGGTGGGGATGGGGTATTGTGTGTGTGTTTTTTTGTGTGCGTGTGTGTGTGTGTGTGTGCGTGTGTGTGTGCGTGCGTGCATGCAGAGATAATGTAGTATGTGCGTTTGTGCGCGTGCGTGCGTGCGTGCGTGCATGCACAGATAATGTATAGTATCAATTTAAAGGTGATACACCATGAAAATTCACTTTTCCTATTTTAAAACCTTTTTCTGGGGTCCCACTAGCACATTCCATCCTCACAAAGTCCCATTTCAGACCGTTGTGTCTTTCTCTGGTTTTGGGAAGGTGGAGGTTAAAAGCAGTTCAGGCCAAAGGTGGTACTGCAGCTGAAAATGCTCTGAGAGCCATTCAAAAATGAGAGGCTCTCTATTCAGGAGTGGTAATTTAGCCTCAAACCTTTTGAAAAACGTTTTTGGGACACAAACAATATGACATAAATACTTTTTAAATGCATGGTGTAGGCCTATCACCTTTAAAGATGTGACAAATTAAAGGAAAACTCTGAAAAATGGAGTGCAGAAAAACATATCAAATGCATCTGCTTCCATACACGGGTGCTGCATGATACACTTCATAACGTCTTATCGTTCTCTGTGGCATGTATAAAAATGCTGAGCAGGAAATCTTGCAACAAGATGGCAAGAGGAAAAGATGTACTGTACGTGCCTACTGTATGAAAGGGTTCATTATTAGGGCGTGGATGGCAGGGACTTCAGTCAAAAAGACTGCTCAACTGGCTAGTGATTTAGTGGGAACGGTGACTAAAGGGAAATCTATATTTACAATAGGGGTGGAGGGAGTAAATGGGGTCAGAATTGTGCCCATTCAATTACTGTGATGCTTGAGTTTTAGTGCAATATGAAAAACAGAAGAGTCTCTCTTCCTCAGGTGACAGGAGAATGTCAATTCAGGACATGATCAGACTTTCAGCAAGAACAGTCTGTCGACATTACAACTACATATAGGGAGAGATAGTTGGGTTGTAGTGTATAAATCTCTCATTACAAAGATGAACGCACACACGAAGGTTCAGTGGTGCAAAAACCATAGGCAATAGTCTAGAGAAATTAGGAGATTGATAATGTCAGATCCTTCACCAAATTCCCCACAAATGGTCAAGTGCATGTGTGCCATACATCAAGACTCGAGAGTACTGGCCTGAATGCTTGACCCTGAGAGTGAAGGGGTCCCGTGGCTCTGTTATGCTGTGGGGGGAATTTTACTAGCATGTTTGGGTCCACTGGTCCCTTTATAGGGAAGGGTTACTGCAAATCAATACAATGGTATAGTGAGTGATTATCATATGATGAAACATTTCTATCCTGATGAGTGTTGTCTCTTCTGCCCCATCCACAGGACACAGGGTGTCACTAAATTGTTTGACGAGTCATGAAAATGACCTGAAGCATATGCCATGGCCTTCACCAGCTCCCAACCCATTTGAACGCAAATGCCTATGGTGAGATTTTGAACCAACATGCACCGTCCACCACCATCATCAAAACAGGAGGAAATATATTTAGTTCTATACCTCCAGTATAGCCTCGTTCCCAGCCTTGCAAAGAGAAAAGCCTGGTCACGACCTAATGCAGAGAGTATCTATAGGGGCGGGACTTCCGTCCTACGTATTTCCCCCGGGAATAATCTTTTTCGACCGATCATAACACTCGTTTCATTCAGAAACGAGAACGCAAACATATTTTTTAAGCGTCAATGTAATTTCCTTGTGCGGTTGTGCCAAATTCCGGTACTTCCGTTTAGGCACACAACGGGCTAGGTCTTGCCCAGCGTGCCTCCAGTAGAGTTCCAGGGATGTTTACAATCAATGCCACCGTGAGTGCACATTAAGCTGCTCTGGCCTTACTAACATTTTATGTTTTTTATTGTCACCATCTGTATGTATGGTGTGTGTGAGATTGTGACCGTATTTTTGCAGCCAAGTTTGAAAGTGGTGTGTCTGTGGCTTTTATAAATTAAAGCAATGAAAAGTATTGACAAGAGCAAGTGCAAATTACACAAAGCCTGCCATCGCTAAATTGAAAATCCAGCCCAGGCCATTATGTCTGGGTCCCTTACAAATTCCTGGCAGAAGGGAACTTAGTTCATGCAATTCTCTGCCTCTTTACTTCTTGATAGTTATATTAATATTAGAACGCACGGGTACACAATATTGTGTATCATTATTTTATGCTTTAACTATTGAAAAATAGCAGATATACAAGCTCACAGCGCGCTGCGACTGCGAGCTTGTAGATCTGCTATTTTTTTTAAATCGTGAAAATTTGAATTTTGACCCAATTCTATGTGTCTTTTGAATCCTTCTAAGGTTTTTTGAAAAACCTATGTTTCTGTGTCAGCAATCTGGCTAGCCATCGTCAAAGAAAAGGTCCTTTTCACTTAAATGGAGCTCAGTTAGTCTGTTCTTGAGAGACTACTATGTCAGTGTTTCTCAAACCTTTTCATGTGAAGGACCCCCAAAATGATATGTATTTGGTCACGGACCCCCATCTCAAAATATTTAATTCCAGGGACCACACAGAAGCAAATTTTGAGTTACAAACGCTCGCTTTGAAAATACATATTCAAAGATTTGCACACATTTTCACGACTTTTTTCAAAAATAGCAGATCTACAATCTTGCAGCGCGGCACTCGGTGCCGCGCTGTGAGCTTGTATATCTGCTATTTTTCACTGGTTAAAGCATTCAATAATTCTGGGCCTAAATGGGTTAAAGATCTAGTGGCTAACTAATACAGTAATGTATGAAACAACATTTTCAGCTGAGACGTGACACTGAGAACACGACACTGTATAATTTTTTGCCATTTTGTGTCGCCGAAATACCTCCCGCCTGCCTTTATCCATCTCTGCCTCTCCCAGATTTCTGTGTTTCATCCCTCGCCGGATTCATCATTCATCTTAGCCACAGACCACACTGCTGCATCTCTCCTCCAATCCCTCTCTCTTCAGGTGGGTTCACCTCGGTTCAGGAGAACTTTACATTTCATGTGTCGGTGCGGAGACTGCCACTGTGGCGCTACTTGTTGGGAACCAGTGACAAAGTTGGAACTGCAGCTGTGGGTGTCTGTGATGTAGCGCAGACAGATGGCGGAAAAAGCGTGACATGGGACAATGACGACAGAAAATGCACACACACAAATACACACAAAAAATAAAACGTTATGTAAATCGTGTCTGAATAATCCCGTAAGGGATGGGCTGCGAAAGGCAGCCAGACACGAAAATAAAATCATTCATTCATTCATTCATTCATTCATTCATTCATTCACTCACACACACACACACACACACACACACACACACACACACACACACACACACACACACACACACACACACACACACACACACACACACACACACACACACACACACACACACACACACTTCTGTCACTCATGCACGCCTATGCATGACACACAAAACAAATGCACATGCACACTCAGATCTGTGAATGAAAACAGTCGCTATACTGTAGCTGTGAATTATATTCAGAAGATTCAGCATGCACTCATTTTCACATCAACGAAGGAGATTATTATATAATTGAGCACTGCTGCTCAATGCTCATGCTGGTCGCTTATGCATTATGCACGTTAGCAGGATGAGTTGATGTGGCATTACAACACTCTTGCACACATAGCTTTGTACAGTATGTGACAGGAAATGCAGCCCAGGTGTGTGGAAGAGCGGTGATTAGAGCTGTGTAAACAGTATGTGCAGCTGGGGCTATATGGTGAACATGACACTGTTACTACTGTAGGTGGAAAGATTAGGTTGTCACTTTTCACCTACAGTATACTGTTTGTATGTACAGTAGCCTACATGTACATGTATCAGAATGTGATGATGTGGCTGCCACAAGTTCAAAGCACACAGATAGAGGTACACGTACAGTACAATACACATTACAGTAGGCCTACATCCACAAAAAACAGACAGAAAATATATAGGCTACACTCAAATGATCTGCATTCAAGTAACCTCGCGTCACCAGTCTTTCCTAAGAGGAAAGCCTGGTATTCGTTTACAACGGGCTGTTTGATCCGGTCCAGGCGGAAACCACAAGCAAAAGAGGCGGTATCACTTTGTTTAGGTTCGCTCCGTTTGTTTCCCCAATCCCTATTAAAATGCTCGAGTTGCCTAGTATAATCTTGCCAGTCACTACGAGTTGGACTAAAATATGCATACCGGTATACCAAACAAATTTTCCAAAAGCAAAACTACACCGCATCAAGGGGTTTATTAGGTAGGGCCTATAAGTACGTCCTTGAGCGCAGGGGATTAAAACTGAATCAGTTTTTTCCGGACAAATTGTAGTCATTTGAGGACTACAACATGACGTAGGTGGTTCCGCTCCCAACCGGATCAAACCCCAAAATTGGAAGCAATCCCCGGCTAGCATTTAAGTGTAGTCTGGTCTGCCTATCCTCCTGAAACTCAGCCTGTTATGTCAACTATAGTGGACATTCTGTTCTTAATTTTTTACTCATTTGAGTAACTATTACTGATTGTAAAATGAATTACCACGTGTATGCTATTCCAAAGGACACGTTACACAAGCCATGCTGTCTTTAGCTGTGTGGAAGTGATATTTAAGCACATTATGTAGCTCGCTATCTAGCAAGCCCGCTAACATTAGCTTATAACACCCATGTCATTGTCAAGTAGGCTACGTACAATTTCAAAATGGGTGATATCGTACCATAATCTGTCCAACACGGCTTTGCCAACTTGGACAGTGTGCTTGTCAACGAGTGAGGCCATCAGCTGCTTGGCATCGGCACACTGGGCCGTGATATATATTTTAGAAATTAAAAATGTTAAGATGATATTTAAATCACAAGACAACCACTAGAAACCCACAGTCCTTGGAGGCATCCACATAAGGCACCGACCTGCTTGTCGGGAGAAGTTAAAGGGTTAACTGTCTTGCTCAAGGACACCTCAACATGCTGCCAGAGGGGGCATCGTACCAGGAACCTTCCATTCCCAGACAACCACTTTACCTGCACAGCCATTGCCACCCTCCTACTCAAACACGTGCGCACCCACGCACGCACGCAGGCACGCACGCACGCACGCACGCACGCACGCACGCACACACACACACATAACACGTTCAAACATGCACACACACATAACCATGTGGACATGCCACACACACACAGAGACACATGCCAGGTGCGTGTTTGACACATGGTGATAATGGCATGCAGGCATGACTAATACACACAGACTCTTACTGGTGAGAATAGGGGCTAGGCTGGCCATATGGAGGCCATCACTCACACCTAGTGATCTAATGATAGCAGCAGAAGATCTATGCCATTCAATGAGGGGCTTATTGCCTTCCGACGCCAGAAGACATTATGGACAATCGTTTACTTAAAAAGAAGCACACCAAGAGCTGATTAAAGCGTTTGAAGCGAGACTGAGAGTAAAAGGAGGAGAGGTGGGTGTGTGGGGTGGATACTAGAGGATGGTAGTTAACTGAGGGAGGAGAGGAAAGACACAGAATCAAATTTCATAAATCACCAGCTCAGCTCCTCTCAACAAAATTGAAAGAAACATTGTGACTTCGTTAGGACCGGAGGATCAAATGCGCAAATCAAAACAGCGCGCAGCCAGAGGTGTCGTCCCAATTTATTTGACCGTGCCTCGATTGTGTCAGCGGCTTTTTATGTTTCCCCTTTCATCCCTCCGCAAAAAGGGACCCCATCTCTCAGAGTCCCAGTGGATGAGATAAGCAGGGCAGATCACAGTCTGACAAACCGAGGCGATGGGACAGGATGAAAGGGGGGAAAGAGAGAAGCAGAGAGAGGAAGTGATAGATCTCTGGGTTGGTTAAAGAAAGGTCCTGTCATTACCTGGCAGACTGCTGCTAAGAATATTAAATTTGAATCAGCTCGCTGCAGGAATGTGTTGGATTGCCTTTGATTTGCCAGACACTGGATATACACTTGCAAGAGTGGCGTCCCCTACAGCAGTGGTCCACAAACGTTTTCAGCTCAAGACCCAAATTATACATTTGGTGTACTCCCTGCTGGGCCCCATACAAGGAACTATACAGTATAAAAGGGGATTTTTACTCATTACCCATAAACAATGGTCCAGAACGCAAAAATGGGTTTCACCATCGTTTGGGGACCACTGAACTATAGGACACTCACAGTCACATTCTCAAGTATATACGTAGAAGATGCACATTTATAATACATGCATGGGGAAAAAGTATTTATGAGACAGAATAATTGATGGTCAACATTATTTACTGTCAACATCAATAAACTAATATTGCAGGTACTCTCACTAAAAGCGTTGTATAACATTTCAAATTGGCTTTCCACTGTGGTGGGTAAACACAGCTGTAGGTAATAGCATTCACTTAAATGTGAATATGTTTCATTTAGATGTTACTGTGCCAACATAGTCAAATCCAGTTATGCTGGCACCCAGCAGATAATTATAACACCTCCACAATTAATGTTACACCTTTAGCTGCGTTTATCTGCCACAATAGCCATGGGTAAAATGGGCTGATTTAAATGTAATTACAGTTTTAAGTACACATGTCATGCACTCAAAATCTTATATGATACCATCCATTTTGTTATCTCCGCCAAGTCAAAGTTAAGGGAGAAATCAGTCCGTCCAGGGCTAATCTCGTAAACCGTTGTACCGATCAGTACCACATTTCTTGTACACATTGCCAGTAGGCCATGGAATGAAATCCCTTCATATGTTTCACATCTATAACTATTAATTTACAGAATGTCTGTCTGCCGTCTGTCCGAATGCTGACGTCACTGACACTAAACAGTGTCGATGCCATGGTAACAGCCGCATGCTGAAACAATGCCAAAATAATGTCTGTCTGACATGATGAAACAAATGACCAAATTTGGAGATGACTGACATCACTGACTGACATCACTACAGTGCCCAAAGTTAGAGATGACATCATAGACTGGCCTGGACACGGAACACCATATATGGGCATAAAAGATAGCTAGACTGAGATAAGAGATCTCCATATAATGTATGGACATGAAAGGGACTCAGACAGACCGACAGACAGACGGATACAACGGGTATTGCACAACTGGATGTCAATGGTGACCATTCTGCCCAAGGGGCACCGGTCTGGGTTCTCCAACATTACTTCTGAGACTCCTCAGGGACATTCAATCCCTCATATACTGTCTACTCATATACTGTGCACACCCCCGGGTACAGGACTAGTATTATGAATTCTTATGAATATGTTTCACATCATTCTGAATATTTCTGACAATTCATAATCTCAGATCCACCATCCATATTTGGAGGTCAATATGCCGTCATATTGAGGATGTCAGATTATCTGGCGGAGATACTCTAGGTTGTATATTTCAGTACGCGGCTGCAAAAAGAAGAGCTACAGTGTGCTGCAGTTATGATCAGCCACTATAGACAGTCAGGTAAATGACGATAGAAAAACAATCTATTCCTGGAACATTAAGTTAAGCCACTCAGCAGACAATGTGACTGCTTCACTGTTTACTCATTCTCCAAGGGCCGTTTAGCACACTGCTCCTCACTGTTGTCACGCTAATCTAATACAGCTTGTTTGTCCAAAATGGCCACTGTGGTTTTAGTTATTACACTATGTTGCACTCTTACAAGATTTAGTCTGTTGTGGTATTACACGTGTTAATACAAATAATTTGATTCCTCTCTAATCCTTTCTATTCTTGTCTATTTTTGAGGATCTGTGGGTAATTAAACGACGGCGCACATGTTTGTAGCCACAGTCCAGAGGCCAGCCTAGTCCATCAGCAGCATAATAGGCCACAAGAAGACGCCACTACTAATAGGAAGCAGCATCCTTCATCCCGTCTAACAGGGGATGGGCTTTGTTCGCCAATTATGGTCAAATTAAGCATTGCGTGATTCCCTCTATTGTAACCACTAGTTGCAGCGGGAGAATCACTTTAGAAAATAGCCCAATTAACAGTCAATGTTGTAGTCAGGACGACTGCTGTGAAATACACAGCTGTGTCTCTCTCCTGTTTCCCCATAGATAAATAGTTGTAGGGGAAATAAAAAAGAAAAAACATAACTTCTGATTCCACTGTGCATTCTGATATTACAGTTAAATGTGCAGCTCATTCAAGCGTTCCCTTCGCCTCTGCAATGCGTGTACTGGATGACTCGACAGCAGCGGCATGCAATTACGCACAATAGGTAGGTAGGTTCAAGCTTTTCTGGTCAATGGTGCATTAATTAATTAAATCACCGGAGGTAGAGTGAAAACCTGGCTACACTCTAACCTACATGGCAAATAATGTATTGCCTTACAGGATTAAAATGGTCCAGTTTTTTCATAATAATGCGTGGCCTGCAAGCAAATTCTGTGTCACTTGCAGCTGAACAAAATCTTATTTAAGCTGCTCATTCCGGTCACTTATCTCCCGATTAGGGAGTCTTGTTACTGGTTCTTGTTGTCACACACACACACACACACACACACCATCTCTGCTGTTACAATGTCATTATGTGCTCCTGGCGAATATTTGCAGATGCGTTTTAAACTTGCAGATCAGCTGTTGAACTGTAATATTGAGATTATTGTATTTGTTTGGCACTGCACAAATTAAAATGGAAAATGAGTCCAAGAAATGGGTCAATATGAGTAAAAACCAAATAGGTTCATTTGAATCAGGATCTGTAATTCTATAGGTGACTTGGCATTCTGTCTGATAGCCATTTCTGTTATGAATTCAGGTTTGTCTCAGAGCAGAGAGAGAGCGAGAAAGACAAAATGAGGGTGAAAGCATGGATTAATGTGGTCATTACGGGAGGATTCGCCTCATTACGTGTTTGATCCTGAGACATGTAATCTGGCATTCTGTTAATGAACTTGCAGAGATTCTGGTTGGCTGCTTATAATTGCTATAGCATGGCAAAGCAGCTACAATGGTGGCCCACTGGAGTTCGATGCCGTTTGACAACTCCTATTCTCTATCTCTGTGTAGTTGGCCACATATTAACTGAGCACCATAGAAAAAGGACAGTGATTTAAAGTTTAACCCCTTTTTCTGTAAATTCTTCTGCAAACTCAAAAGTCCATTGAGTTCAGCGGACGTTTTCTGTCCCTTTTCTGATTGGACAATATCATTTCCTATCAGACAGGATTGGTCAAGCTTCACGTGTATCACAAAATGTAAAATAAATGGTAAGTGACGATAACTGACGTCACGGACAGAACGGCCCATACAAGGAGATATGCATGTGTGTCGTGTTTGCACCGTTCACTTCGCACTGGTGTGATTTTTTTTCCCCAACAGATTCCTCGCGACTCGGGTAAGTGCAACTTCTCAGAATTGCACCTTTCTAGTTCCATTTGTAGTTGACGCAACGGAGGAAAATTAAACCTCGGTTCGAAGTGAAGCGGTGAATTTTTATTCTATGTGTTCTAGAGCTATGAAATCTGTGTTCTAGATCTATACATTCTGTGTTCTAGATCTATATGTGCTTTAGTTCTATATTGTTATGAATTCTGAATGAATGAATGATTTTTTCAGGAGGGCCAAATTGTCATGTGAAGCTTGACCAATCCTCTATTCTGCATGCACGGGACATGTACGGGACAGACATTCTCACTCCTTGAGAATCTATGGGAATCCTAAAAAAACATGTACGGGACATGTATGGGACAGACATTCTCACTCTTTGAGAATCTATGGGAATCCTCAAAAAAAACATGTACGGGACATGTATGGGACAGACATTCTCGCTCCTTGAGAATCTATGGGAATCCTCAAAAAAAAAAAAACATGTACGGGACAGACAAAGCCACTCCTTGGAAGCGGCTTTCACCGCTTCAAAAAGTATTTATGAGACAGAATAATTGATGGTCAACATTATTCACTGTCAACATCAATAAACTAATATTGCAGCTACCAGGTATATGTACGTGCTGAGAGAGGAGGGGGGAGATAAAAGGTGACAGTCACAAGCAGAGAAAAAGCTTTTCTATATGAATCACTGAAGGACTTCCATTGTTGGGCTCTCTGCCTGCCTGCACACTGATGTGCAGAGGACGGAGCAGCCCAGAGAAGGAATGGGATTTCACGCTTGGCAACGCTATCTCTGAATCTCCACCCGCATGCTGCAACCAACCAACTAAACAACCTCAAAACAACCAACCAACCCTTTCTTCTTCTCCTCCCTCCACCGCTTCACTTCCTCTCTCTCTGGTGAACTCCATGGAGCCATTTGTCATCATTGACACTCTCTTGATCGTGCAAAGTGTGAATACGCGCATGCACGCACACACATAACCTCAACATCTGCATGCATGCATTATCGTCTTCTTAAGGATCTGCATGAATGACAAAGTATTTGAATTATATAGCCAAGAAACCTGCTATATATTTTAGACATTTTGAGCAGTGATCATCAAAAATACATTTGTTTTTAAAATGTGTAGGCCTATATATGGTGTAACCCCCATACTCTTTGGTTAAACCACTGGTTCTCAAGCATAGTATATAGCATCAAAATCATTGCAAATTCCCCATTCACATTGGAGTGTCACACTTTGAAGACTAGCTTTAAGTTTCAATGTAAGCTGAACAGCAAAAAGTGTAGCATATCTCCTTGTAGCCGTTCTGTCCGTGACGTTGTCTCCATACATGGAGTTCCGCGCTCATAAGGACACTCATACGGACACTAATACGGACATAGGGACCTACACAAAGTCAGACGAAGGAGCGGTTAACACCGCTCAAAAATATTAACATTTTAACACCATAAATCTTTTATGGCACAACATATTGTAAACCAATTGTCAGCCAAATACATATTCATTTGGGGACCACGGCATGACATGAAAATGTTTGAGAACCACTGGAGACTAGAACATTCCCTTCCTGGATGTGCTGCTGCTTTGTGTCATTTTTGGGGAGAAAGTTTGATGAGTCACTGGTGAACCCCAGCCAGATGAGCTCCCAAAAGTCTCTAATTTGGTCCTGTTTCCATGGCTACGGATGGCACACAGCTGAAGTGCACTGGTGGGGGGTGTTACACACAAAGGACAGGTCATTTCTATTGGGTTTGAAACTGTGCCGCTGACATTCTGCTCATTGGTCCTATAACTGGAACTGAGCAGTATTAAAGGACCTTTCAATAAAACTAGACCAGGTCAACCTGGTTGTGCCAGACCCCCTGTCTGTCATCATCATTTATGACATCATGCCTTTTGTAGGCATGTCATCATCATGTCATCATCATATATACCCTTTATATAGAAAACCCGGACAGACATTTGCTTATGTAGGCCTACCCATTTCATGGGTCTGGCAATAACTATCGCTCTATAAATGTACAGGGCTGTGCAATTAACCCAAAAATTGATAAAAACTGACATTCAGAACCTCTTACCAAATCGAATCGATTATTTACATTTTGTTGTATTTCATATGTACTGTACAAAAACATTCTAATATATTTTTTATCAACTAAATTGATTAGGTACTCTGATTAACAGCTTAAGCCCTGTTATACTTCATTGCACAAAGGTAGTGCGCAAAAATAGCTGATCTACGAGCTCACAACGCATCGGCGGCCAACGGCTCTTGCTGTCACAAAGTGACAAAGCTTAATGTACAGTACATCCATTTTCACTATCTATGAAAATTGATTAGGTCTATTTCAAAACCAGGTTGTTACAGAAGCATAGGCTGCAACTTACTGAACCCTATAACAAAAATGGATCAAAACTGACATTTAGAACGTCTCGCCAACTTCATGTTGCTCATGTGTGCTTGTAGATCTTGAAAACGTACACATTTGAAACCTGGAGATACAGGGTTTCTGCCCAACAGTGACGATATACAAATATGTTCGAATATTATATTTATCAACAACAGTTGAGTTAATCAATAACAGTTACAGTACTGTACATACTGTAGTAACAGATCTCATGAACCATTCAAATAGGATTGGAAATAGCTTACATTTAACCTAAGATTATCCTACAACAAACTAGGAATTCCAGTGAGGTCCCTCATCTGGGCTATGGGTTTTGAAACTGCCTGAGTATGTGACCCAAAATGCTGAGTTTGAAGTCGATTGGTTGAAAGGTCCTCGGGACGCAGAAAGAACAGGTACACACGCCCACTCACACTCACGCACACACACACACACACACACACACAGACAGACAGACAGAGCTTTTGCATAATTTATAGTTAGAAGATGAATATAAACATGAAACGAGAGATGAGATTCTTTTGACTATAATTTAATCTTCCTCCAATTGCAACACGTGAGGAAGCAATCTATTGTTGGTACTTTGGGCTACTATAGTCTACATTCCATACTGAGCAATGGAATACACATATCAGCTAGTAGGTCTGACAGTCTCAACACCCACAACCTTCAGTATAAAGAAAGACAGAATAGCAAGATGGGGGGAAAATGACAGCCGAAAACTTAAAGTTGTCTACAGGAAGTTACACAGACAACTTCCTGAAGTTGTCTTGTCTATAGGAAAAGGAAAAAAAAACATCAGTTATTTGTAGGATAATACAATCCTAGAGTGTGTTCGGAAAAAAAGGTTTTGCATAATTCCCTGCATTTTGTCTGGGTTCTGACATCATGTCAAAGACAGCCTTATTGTTCCAGTGAAAACTATTATGTCAGCATTATATCCTTGTGAAAAACCTGTCTTTGACACACTCCTGTCCTGCCAGCAGGAACCCCACTGGCTCTGCAAGATGGCAGTGCCTTTACAATGCCTTCACTTTGTCAGAACAATATGTCATGCAAAGAGTATTTTTATTTCAACCTTTTCATTCACTGAGCCAAACACATGCAGCCAGTGACAAAAGTGTGTCTAGTACAGTCGGCTGTTAGCCCCATCACATCACCCTCCACTTGGTCTCCACACTGCACTGCACAGTAGAAATGAACATACTGTACAGCCAACTTCCATTTCCCCACCTGTCTATGTGCTGGCAATCTGGCTAGCCATCGTCAAAGAAAAGGTCCTTTTCAGTTAACTGGAGCTCAGTTCTTGAGAGATTAACGAGTCGGTGCCACCATTTTCATTGCACTTAATCTGTAGCCTTTTTCACGGTAGCCATATTGGCATGAAATAGATGGGTAAATCATTTAACAATGACACTAACTCAAAGGGTTGTTAGACAGAGTGACTTCATGCACTCCATATTTGGACATACTGTAACGATCAACCTGGAACTTCATATATGGTCATGGTTGACGTGGGACTCCTTATAGATACTACCACAGAGCCGCAGTGTGCTGCGTCATGCGCCATCTTGCCTGCACATGAGCGCTGACATTGATGTAGTTCCTGGCCTGTTTGTGTCACAATGAAGAGCTCATGGATGATGAAGGTGGTGATGATGAAGATGAGGTCATTGTGTACTGCTGGCCCACCGGCGACGCGGTGGGAAAGGCTTAAGAAGAGCAGAGCGGGGGCGTGGTGTTGCAGCATTGTGTCGGACTACAAGGAGGCATGCAAAGAGGTGGTGGTCGGCGCCTGGGAGCGACCACTCAAAGCCCTGACTTTACTGGGCCTGCTGGGCGGAGCCTCGGCCTGCACTTACACCAATCCCGACGAGGACTCCCTCCACAGCGCGCTCCTCGAATCCTCCAATCAGCTGGGGCTCCTGTCGCCGCGGATACGCAGCGGCGCCTCTGCCGGCCACGTGCTGAGCCTGACCAAGCTGCACAACCAGGGGCAGATGCGTCACCTCAGCCTGGGCGTGGCCTCGCTGGCGTGGCGCGCCGACTATGACCCGGACGTCAGTCTGTACGAGGCCGGCTGCGCCGGCCTGGCGGTGCCGTGGCGGGAGCTGCCTCAGCGCGTGCTGGACGTGGGCTTCGCAGGACGCTGGTGGGTGCTGGACGCCAAGATGAAGGACTACGACATAAACGAGGAGGAGTGAGGTCAAGTTTATTCTCCTCAAAAGAATTACCGACAGTACAAAGGCAGGGCCCTTAGCCAATGAGGAGCAGCCAACGGGTAGATCTTTGGGCCCATAACATGGTGTTCCATGTGAGCCCACACTGTTTCGTAGGAACAGTATTTCTTGTTATTAGTGTGGTTTGCCTATTAGGGCAACCACACTAATACTGACATTCAACATTTCTTTCTTTCTTTCTTTCTTTCTTTCCAGATAAACTTTATTTTGCCACGCTACTCCTCCCACAGTTTTGGTGGCACGCACTTGGGCCATTATGTCAAATCGACCGGCTTCATCAGTGAATACAATGGGAAAATGCCCAAATATGGAGATGAATGACATCAGAGATCTGACGTCATAGTCCACATGTGACTGACATGGAAGCCATGCTGATATGAGACGTCACGTAAGCTTCTTTTTCTCCAGTGACTTGAACGGGAAAATGCAGATTCAACCAGTATTTCCATATAATATATGGAAATACTGGTTGAATCTGCATTTTCCCATATTATGGGCATTCATTGATATGGGCTTAATATTAATGACATCAGGGATATCAATATAAGGGATGAATGGGGAAAATTCAAATAGTAAGACGGTCACGGAATTCATTTGCAAGTGTGACTCGTGTCAACCTTACATTACATGATTACATTTCATTACATGATGACATTTGAGTCTAATGTCATGACGATTTTTGGGATCTGATGTTATTACACCATATTTGGGTGTAGCTGCTAGCTGGCAATGGGTAGTTTTCACTTACGGTTATGACTGAGTCATAATGAACTCTATTTATGGCTACTGTATGCCCCCAAGGGCCCCCAAGTGTTCTGCCGGCCGAACAACCCATTAGGCAATTTTAAGATAATATGGATTGGAAAAAAGAAAATAAAGAAAAACACACAAATAAAACACAAAATACAGTATAGCCAAAACAGCAGATTTACATGGGTAGCCAAATGATGACAGTAGCCTAATGCATTTTTGGGTGCTAATTAACTCATTCTGTGCCTATCCCGAACATGTTCGGCTTTATTTCAATCCAATACAATTTTTTTTTTATTAATTGACTTACCCTGAGCTGCTTGTAGAGTCGTGGGTAGGGATGGAGCCCGAAAACCGGGTCCATTACAAACCCGGTTCTGAATTTATCGAGACCCGAGTATCAATAAGCTTTTAATTGTCGAGCCTGTTAACGGGTAAGCGTCATAACGTCACGTCATGGACCGCTATAGGGGGCTGGGACGGGAGGTAGGCTACATTGCGTCATTGATAGTTGTGTGCTTTGCAAGTGCGTGCCGTGGAACAATGGTTGAACTCGTGAAACACTAAAAAGTTTGGTTACATTTTAGAAAAGACAAGGGGAGAGCTATAAATGCAATAGGCTATGCAGCACGGCCACGGTTACAAGCTCGGGAGGGAACACTTCGACAATGCGGAGGCACTAATTGTCCCTAGTGCATCACATAAGACCCGTCTGCGACGAGTTGAAACAACGGCAGCGTCGGGCCATCGGCTGTTGCAGCAGCGCGACAACCGTTCTCTTCCACCCAAAGTATGTGGTGCTTGAAAATATGAATGATTCCATTGATAATAATCCGTTTGGGATAGTCAAAATCGCCGCCGCAGAGTTATAATATCGCTCCGTGCAAATGACTCCGTATAGCGTCGCCAGCGTGACTTCTCAGTCTACCGAAAATAGCAGATGTACAAGCTCACAACGCGGTGCGAGCAGACGCTGTGTGAGCTTGTTGATTTTGTTGCGTGACACCGTCGTACTATGCGTTATAAATTACACTTTTAAAGAGACAGTACACATTTAGTTTCTTCAAATATTTTCCAAAAATAAAAAGGTTACTTGCCTTCTGTCTGTTAAGTTAAAGTACTGTATTTGAAGGCCCTAGTCAAATGTAGTGCAAATATGGATTTTTGTTGTTGCTTAAAACAAACAAAAAGATAATGGAAAAAATAGATAGGCCTATGCATTACTGTAAAAAAAAAACATGGAAATGTTAGCCTATAGTTTATATTATATACCATACAATTTATAGTATAATTTTACAGTAGGCTAGTATTAATAACTTATGAATAGTAATGTAAAACTATACTATATACATATAACAATAGTATATATAATATATTTAAAAATGTGATAGTCTCATGTCTTTCCACAAAATAACAGAAAAAGCTCAATAGTGGGCTCGATAAAAGCCCGGCTCGATAAGCATGATCGATAAGGTGCTCATTATCAATAAAAATTAACGAGCTCCATCCCTAGTCGTGGGTGGTCCTGGCTCATCCTACGCTAGCCAGCTAGCCATTTTACATGGTCCGACGATATATTCCATTAAAAATGGTTTAAAATACATTTTTGAGCCCCCCAATGTTCACCAAATGTTCAGCGCCGCTTCCGGAACGACGTCCAGTGTGCCTATCCCGAACATGTTCGGCTTTTTTAATGAAATGAATAAAATGATCCGAGGCCTTCTGAAGCCTGAGCCTAAATTTAAAATCCAGTGTTCCAAATCCGGGGGCCGCCATGCCGGCCGTTAGCCGCGAACGGCGCCGCGAATCGCCGCCGAATCCAATGAAAAACCACATCTTTGGAGGCCCATATCTCTGGATTGTGTTTTTAGGGATGTGGCGCGAGGTTTATTTACGGCGAAATCGCCTAAAAATGATCTTTTAAATGACAAAATGCTAATAGCTATTCTGTAGCCATTTTCATCCGGGACCTTTCCATGACGTGCACGAACGTGAGCACGCGCGTCACTGCAACGTGAGTCCCCGGATGCTAATGCGCTCGCCTATGGGACAAACCCTGGCATTCTTGGTGCCCTCTAGGGGCTGGCACTGGAAGCGTTAAGTTGGCCTATATCGGTAGCCAAGCTAAAAATGACATTACATGTCATTTTGTGTTCACTTGCATGCAAGTAAATGTGCTCACTTAGCATGCTACTTAACATTAAATATCTAATATGAGATGTTTTTGTTTTTTCTAAATTAGGTTGGTATGAGGAAGGAGCACTCGTGTTGATTCACTCTATACGTCCCGTTTTGGTTCCCTCAAAGTCCTCCATACGCAGGTGTTCAAGGTTTTACAACTTGTTTTAGTTACTGTAAAACAAGCCAGGCATGATGATAGCAAAGCCTTGAGTGACGTGGTGTAAGCGATATTCTTTAGTTCAAATAAGTGTTAAATGGCACAATATTCAAATATTATTCAGATGGAGTGTTAGTTCATTAACATGGGTCTCCCTGTCTCTCATGCTCTTTGGTAAACAGAAAATACATTCTCTATTCAGGAGACCAATTCTATCCATTTTATTTGGAGTTGTGACCTCTAACTCTCCTCACCACAAGGCTGAATAGCACTGGATGTGATTGGAAAATGTTGAGTACAATGCGCTCTGATACGCCTCCTATTCAACCAGATATGGGACCATGACATGGTTACCCAAAGCCAATTTTTGAACAAAAACATTTCCATGTTTTAAAGGTCACTCTGAGCATGTTTATGAATAGTGTCTCCTCTTTGCCAATTCTAATGTGATGTATGCACTGAAACTTTTAATTAGATTTTGGGCACTCAAGGTTAAGCCATTTTATTTTCCATGTGTTTCTTGGAGGCAGACAGTGCATGCTACACAACTATCAACTGTGTTATTCAAGTAGGAACCAAGAAGTATTGATACATTCTCTTGGTGGGGTGTCGCACCAAATTCTGGGCCCTGGGTACAAGGATTCACTGCGGTCCCCCCATGAATGTTCGTGTTTGTGCTTTAACTATTGAAAAATAGCAGATATACTGTACAAGCTCACATACAGTGCACTGCGAGCTTGTAGATCTGCTATTTCTTTTTTTTTTAATCATGAAAATTTGTCTAGTCTTTGAATATTTCAAATCCTTCTAACGTTTTTTGGAAAACCTATGTTTCTATGTCAGCGGTGCTCAAACTTTTTCATGTAAAGGACCCCCAAAATGATATGTATTTGGCCGAGGACCCCCATCTCAAAATATTTAGTTCCAGGGACCCCGCGGCGCAGAAGCAAAATTCAAGTAAAAAATGTTTGCTTTAAAAATACATATATTCAAAGATTTGCACACATTTTCACGACTTTTCAAAAATATCAGATCTACAAACTTGGTGCCGCGCTGTGAGGTTTAGAGATGTTACCGATCAATCGGCAATGGATCGGATCGGGCCGATCAATGCGTGATCGGCGATAATCGGTGGTTTAGATCAAAAGGTAAATTCACCGATCCGATCCGATCGGTGCATCCCATCAACCAGCCGTTCAGTATGCCCACTTGAGGCCATTTTGGGGTATTGATTTCCACAGTGCTGAAGGAATAATTAGTTACTGCTATGATAATAAATACATAGTAATGCTGGTAAATAACTATAAGGCAAATATATAAATGAATTAATGAGTGAATTAATTAATTAAAGTTAAAACATTAACATTTAGAAAATATAAATAATATATAAATAATAACTTGATCAGATCGGTGATTGATCGGTATCGGGTGATCAAACTTTTGTGATCGTTGCTCGGTGATCGGTTCCAAAAAACCTGATCGGACCATCCCTAGGTTGTATACCTTCTATTTTTCAATAGCTAAAGACAGGCCCCTCCACCTTGGGCCCTAGTAACTCAGTCCCCCCCCCCCCTTGTGACGCCCCTGCTCTTGGTCCTGAGACCACAAGCCAGTCGTTTGTCCTCAGACGGTCAGGGCAGTTGTTCCGTTAACACACAACACAGAGCTTCAGCAGAGGATTAGCTTCACGATAGCAGACCCTCTGTTTTAGACACACACACTCACAGGGTGCGGTCCACATATCTGGCTCATAAGGCTGCAAAACACCTCTGCCTATAGCAGCATTACTCCCTTACCTTTGAACTTTCACACTTGAGCAGCTAATGTGAGTGTCAACAAAAGTGACGTTCTTCCAGTGTTTAGGGCTGTCCCATTGGTTAGTGAGTGTCTCTACCAGGTCATGGTTCAGCAGTGCTGAACCATGAACCTGTATTCAACCCTTGAGCTTGTGACCCCACAAAGGCATATAGGCCTAATGTGTCTTCGGTCAGGTTATTCCCTTATCATGGGAGTGGATGAGGGTCAGTGCATCTGTAGCGAGATATGTGGACGTACCCCCACACTCGCATATGGACATTGTCATCTACCCTATACTGAGTGGAAAGGGCAGATGAAATCTAACCACCTGTCGAGCTCAATTCCAGTTACAGTACAACCCTCGACACTACCACCATGCCCCCCCCCCCCCCCCCCCCCCACCTCAACCCCTCGCCAGTGATGGAAAAAGTACTCACATGTTTTACTTAAGTAAAAGTATCAATACTGCGATGTAGAAATACTCTGTTACAAGTAGAAGTACGGAATTCAAAATTTGCTTGAGTAAAAGTACAAAAGTATTGGCATCAAAATGTACTTCAAGTGCCAAAAGTAAAAGTACAAAAATGTTTGAAAATAGCTGTTCTACAAGCTCACAACGCGTCGCATCATATAGCCTAGGTATAAAACAGGGCTAAAGTGGATTAATGTGTGTTTTATAATATAATCATGTATATCTGCAAAGTAACTAACTAAATGTTTCAAATAATTGTAGTGGATTAAAAGTACAATATTTGGATCCGAGATGTAGTGGATCGAGTAGAAGCAAAAGTATTGGAAATTGGAAACACTCAAGTAAAGTACAAATACCTCAAAAGTGTACTTAAGTACAGCACTTGAGTAAATGTACTTAGTTACTTTGCACCTCAACCCCTCGCGCATGATTGAACCCCTCACAGGCTGCGGACGGTAACAAACAATAGCCATGTCAACAGCACAGACGCTCATAGTGAGTCTGAGTGTGTGTTTGTGTGTGGTTGGGGGGTGGGGTCAAATACCTTGTGATGTGGGGTCGTCTTTAAACCGTGGCCACACACATGACCATAGTGTGGCACATGGGGCATGTGCTGACAATTGGATCTTAAGCCTGAGTTATACTTGGCTGCGTATCACGTCTCACACCGAAAATAGGCAATCTACAAGCTCACGACAGGTCGCAATGCGACGCATTGTGATCTTGTACGCGCGCTATTTCTGGTGCGCGACACCCGCACACATCCAAGTATAATCTTTACGTCTCCAGCTGTCTTGTTGTCACTTTCACCTTCAGAGCTGCTAAGCCTTGTTGTCTGCATTACATGTTAGAAGTCATGTAACATATTAGTGTGTCTGTGTGCGTGTGCGTGTGCGTGCATGCATGCATGTGTGTTTCTTTTGTTTGTATATGTGTCTGGGTGCATTTTGCCACAATGTCGCCAAAAGCACAGGAGCATTTGTTTTGGTTCAATCTACGTCGTGCACATGCAAATTCACATTCACACGTATCAATTAATTAAAGTAGATTGTCTGTTTTCGCCCAATAGATTTGGTATTGAGGGAAAAAGGCCTGTTATAGAGCCCTGGGGGACCCCGGCCATGTAGGCTATATATGGTTTAAGTTGTTGATAGACATGGAAATGAATATGAGTCTTCCACATAATTTGTCCTCAGGGCTTGCTTACGCAATGCAGGCCAGGCAGCAAATGAGAGCCTCTCATTCAGTTATCATTTAGAAGGCAGGAGGACTGGCATACTGTACAATCTCTCTGAGAGAGTGTACAAAGAGAGTGCGCGTGCGTGCGTGCGTGCGTGCGTGCGTGCGTGTGTGTGTGTGTGTGTGTGTGTGTGTGTGTGTGTGTGTGTGTGTGTGTGTGTGTGTGTGTGTGTGTGTGTGTGTGCGCACGCCCGTGCATGTGTGCCTGCATGTGTTGAGTGTGTAGGACTATCTATATGTAGCATGATTGTCTGTGTGCATGTTCAGTCTATGTCTATGGCGAAGGATTCCGAATCTATAGCTGTATGATGTATGTAGTGGTACGGTACAGTGTACAACACATATTTTTGGTTTGGGGGCCAATTAAAATTAACTAATATGGACAGTCATATAAAAGCAGTATAGTAGTTAAATTGTAAAACTATAGGAATGAATGTAGAAATAGATCACGTAAAGATAGAAAGAGTAACTGACCACAGACTCTGCTTGAAATCCCATACAAAAGGTTTGTGCCGTAACTGGCAAGAACAACAGGAATACGGAATAGGAATAGGATCTACAAACACAGCAAAAACATAACGTCGTTGTCGGGTGAAAACCTTGTATGTCCAAAACCGTTTGTTTTGTATTTATCATTTTTTAAATGATTTAAACTAGTGAAAACAGACGATCTACAAGCAATGCTACAATGCTTGTAGATCTGCTGTTTTCACTACTTTTGTGCGATGGCCTTGTCTAATGAAGCAGGGCTTTACTTCACGGAAAAATGTCAGTGACGATAAACAACCAACTGACAATCGTCTTACATGTGCAGGGTGCAGAGGGCGTGTCTAGTGGCGCTCTGAAGTGGTCCTCTTTGCACGTGCACGCCACAGAACCCTCATCCTCTGCCACGCTGTTGGCCGGACAGGGGAAGCACTCCTGTTGTCTGGAGGACATCTTGTAGGAGCCACGGGGACACGCTAGGGCAAGAGGAGAGAGACACACACACACAACACATTAGACTTTTCACATCAAGGTCCATTATTAATTATTTATTCAGCATTTGATTTATTCTCATCAAATGGACCACTATTTGATGAGATTTAACCTCTCAGACACAAAACCTAGAATATTTTGTTGTCGTTGCTGGATACGATTTTGTTCCCAATTCCATGCTGTGTTGATGTGGTGCCATAGGAGAGATAACACTACAGGGACAGGCAAAACGTTGATCAAAAGAACAATACATTCTCTAATTGTGTAGACTTCTTGTAAATTCAGTAATGCAGATGTTAATAATCATTTAACTCTTGACAAATGAACCCTTATGGGTCCATTTGGTTTCCAACTCTCCATCATTTAGCTGGGGACCACCTGGAATCCCCTCAGGGACCACTGGTGGTCCCCGGATCACTGGTAGAAAACCACTATAGTACAATACAGTATATACATGCATATCGGCATGTATACACTTGCACATGTTCCACAGGAAGCACATGTACACGTACCGGTACACATACTGTACAGTACACACGCACTGTACATGTACACGCACTCTCAAACTCTGCCGATTCCAGTTCTCATTAGTTTGGTACATTTCCATTTGATTCAAAGTGTTTCCTCCTCATCACAGCCTTCCTCATTAGAGAGCATCTCAGTGGTGACAGAACACGTGTCACACATCTCCTATTCCAGCCTTGGCTGTCACACTATAGTGATTAAAAAACCCAGAGCGTTTGAATGTGAGATCTGTGAGATCTGTGCGTGCGTGCGTGCGTGCGTGCGTGCGTGCGTGCGTGCGTGCGTGCGTGCGTGCGTGCGTGCGTGCGTGCGTGCGTGCGTGCGTGCGTGTGCGTGTGTGTGTGCGCGCGGCTGCGCGCGCTGTTGAGAGAGAAAGTCTGTTCATTAATTTGGGTGTACTCATGTGTATCACTATACCACGTGAATGTGAACGTGTGTACTGTAACTGAATGTACTCCGTGGTTGTGGGATGGCATGGATGTCAATGATTCACAATTATGCACTCAAAGGTTTTCCCTGTTGCCTGATGTGGAACCACAGCTGTAGCCTACTTGATGTGCAAGCGTCATGTAAACAGATCTAGGATTAAACAGACTTCCTCTGCCACAAGCCATCATCCCGCTAAAATAAGGTAACTGGCTGCCATTAAGGAGATTTGCACACAAATCATTATGTAAGATTTCTTCATGTCTTATTATGGAGCATCCATTTTAATAGTCTGTTTGATGACACCTGTATAGCTCTGTTGTCTGTTAGAACTGCCATTCCCAGAATTCAGTTCAAAACATTCAGAAACGGTATGCGTTTTTGTTAAAATTACATACATTTGTATCCAATACTTTTCCGCTGCCTGTGTCATTTTGACATGACAGTGTTTAGAGAAGTTATAAAAATAAAATGCTGATTACTGAATGAAGTATACCAGTGAATTACCGACCGTATATTATATAAAACACCAGTAAGACTCCCTAATCGAGAAATAAGCGACTGTCAGGTCTCAGCATGATTTTAAGCCAAAATGTGTAGGAGCAGTGTCCAAAAATGTGTTTTAAAAAATCAGCCTGAAGGTGGCGCTAAATGGGACAGATCAATGTTGATGACATGAGTGTAGAGCAAGTGAGTACCGATTTGACCGTATATTATATAAAACATAATCAGTTTAATTGAAAAATAGCAGTAATAGAAACCAATCACATTGTTCTGATGGAAAGTATACCAGTGAATTACCGACCATATATTATGTAAAACATAATCAGTTTAATTGAAAAATAGCAGTAACAGAAACCACTCACATTGTTCAGATGGAAAACAAAAATGGAATGTCCTTTTCAAAGCTTGCCAGACCATGTCGGGCAGAATGTCAGATCCATCACATCTGAAGCACACTCTCATGGCACTGGTGTACTGCATGTTGATTGTGTGTTATACAAAACCTTAGAGTTTTATTACAGTCTGTTGGGTGTGTGCAGCCCAGACGAGGGCTGTTTCAAGTGAAAAGGTGCAAACCCGTCTCTTGTCTGCAGCTGAAACAAAGGAACCATTCTGCTCTTCACGGTCTCCTGTAACAATAGAAGTACACTTCTGCCTCTCGGTGTGCCCCAGACTCTTCGCAGAGCAGCGTGCCTTGGCAGGGCTTTTTGTTGAAAAGCACTCCCTGCCTGGAAGGATGAGGAATGGATAGGCTAATTCTATGCTGTCTATGAAGCTAAATAAGAGAACAGACAAGTATAGTGTGTGGAAAGAAACATCACTTTATTTACTCAGAGGTTAACCATTTAAGCCTTATTTTATACTTACGTACGGCGGTGTCATACGAAAATAGCATAATATGAATATATATATATATATATATATATATATATATATATATATTAGGGCTAGGACTTTAACTGATTAATTGCGATTAATTAATTACAGAAAATTAACACGATTAAAAAAAATTACGCATTTTAATCGCACTTAGTTTTTGCACCACAGAACCTTCAGTTTCGGGCATATCGATCATAGCAATGCACCAACCAAGAAGAGACAAACAAACGCAAAGGGAGAAGTAGCCGATCAGAGTGCTTTGCTTGGCCCAGTGGATGCGAAATTTAGATTTAAAAAACTCACTTGTCGATTCCCGCGTACAACAATATGTGTTTTACTTGAAAAAAATGCTTCTCAGGTCAAATATCAATGTGCGATTAAAATGCGATTAATTGCGATTAATTAATCACAGAGCCTGTAATTAATTAGATTAAAATGTTTAACCGCATCCCAGCCCTAATATATATATATATATATATATATATATATATATATATATATATGAATGAATGAATGAATGAATGAATGAATGAATGAACTTTATTTATATAGCACATGTTCACAGCACGAATGCACAGAGTGCTTTACAGATACACAATATATATATATATATATATATATATATATATATATATATATATATAATATCTTCTAAATAATACACTAGTAACAGTGAGAGAAAGGCGGTTGAAGGTTGTGTTTGCAGGATCAACGTTCTTTGAGATATATTATTCCAATACCAATAGGTTGATGTTCAGTGAGATTGATACGCATGCACACACAACAAGGCTACTGTAGCTGATTGATTTAGCGTGGATTCATTCGCAGAAATTCAATAAAGACCAGATAAATATCTAAGTCAGCCACAGATTGATTGTTTTTCTTCTGATTTGACTTGGTGAGTCTGATATAAAAGAGCAAACAGAATCTATTTTTATCTCATGGAAGGAAGCTACAAGATGGATATTTGAGATCAACCACTTGTCTACACTTTCACAATTCCCTTTGACATGACTGCTATGCCGTGAGGTTCTCCTATAGCGACCAAGGCCATCTTCTTTGCAGGATTCATCTTGCTGCTATCAAGGATGATAGTCAGTAGCAATGGAGGAGAGTAGAAATGGAGAGGGAAATTAAACAAGCTATTGATATTTAGAATGATGGAAGACCTGGAGAGAAGTATCGAGACTCGAGAGGAAGAAACAGAGAGCAAGAGTCAGTCATGGAGAACGAGAGGGAGAGAAAGCGCTTTTGAGAAATCGGGATGAGAGAAGGAGAAACGTTGAAATGGAACAAAATATCACACAAAGGTTACAAATGTACTTTCTTGCCCTCTCTAGACCAGTGGTTCCCAAACTTCTTAGCTTGTAACCCGAAAGAGAAATTAGACTTTTTTCTGGGACCCAAACTAGTGAAAACAGCATCTCTAGAAAGCTCACAACGCATCGCGACTCGCAAAGCAAAATTTGTGAGCTTGTAGATCAGCTAATTTCACTACTTCTTTTACATTTGTTTTCTAATACTGTAATTAAAAACTAAATGTAGGGGGAAAAAACCAATTGACCCATAAAAACGTGTCCGTGGCCCACAAATGGGTCCCGACCCAATGTTTGGGAAATAATGCGCTAGACCATGATGCATCACTTTATTTTCGTTGAGGACATGGTTGCACGACTAAGTATAAATCAGGCTTTGCTGTAGTTGCATCTCCCCCTCAGTCAGGCATGGTGAAACTAGCGGGGCATATGGCCTCCCATTTCACAACATAGAGTAAAAGCCTAATTTGGTGCTAATAGGCGACTGTCTGTTTTTATAAGCTGTTGCATGCAACCACTAGAACTTTACAGGGGAGTGGTTTTCTTTTAAGTGCCTTTGCGTGGAGTGCAATTTTCCCTGGGAAGGGTATAGTTAGATGGGTGCGGGGTTAGGGTGTGAATTGGTAGTATGGCTCTCAGGGTGGAGTCAAGGTCCAAACATAACTATTTTCACAGTTGCTGGCTAAAAGCAAACCCGAATCTGTGAAAGAACAGCCTGAAATATGAATAGCAGGCCTGAGCACGGACGTCATTGCATAAACACAGAGTTCAGGATGGAGATTGCGAGATATGACAAGCACTACAGCATCTACCATAAATCTTACATGGGGCACTTTGGTCTCAGATAACGGTCTTGCGTAGTTGCCTGGAAATTGTTCATGTTTTAGCGAATGAGTGCCTGTTTTCACGTCGCTGGGTTTATCCATCTCATCATGCTCGTGGCATCACATTTAATTGAGCGATGAGAGTCCATATAAGTGCTTTATGCAACATTATCAATCTGCTAATTCATCTGTCGTGGCATTCCTTAAAAATCCACCAATAAATAAAAGAAAAACGATTTTACTAAATTCAGGGGATTATCTGCCTGTGAAGGCAATCCAGGCTTTTTGTTGATTGTTTACAAATGGATATGTGCTCAACTGAAATGTTCTCTTTTGATTGTCAGGTGGCGATGCACTAAAATAAAAAGGTTATTTTTTGAAGTGATGGCATCTGACATTGATCATTTGGTGTTTTAATATGGATTAAGAAATCAATTGGGTTGGCTATGTATATTAAATTCTGCTTTGATATTAGAAGAACTCAGAAAAGGGTAAGAGTGGAGCAAGGGAGAGACAGAAGGAGAGAACAGATTATGTGATGTTCCAGTGAAATGACAAGAAAATGTATTCATATTTCTCTTGAAGGGGGAAGAATAAAAGATTACTCCCACCCACACTACAAATGAGATTTGCCGCCGGTCGTTACCGCTGGCTCCGGGTAATAAGAGACCTGGGGAGTTCAGAAATACATTACCATGAATCCAGAAACACTGGCAACCTGAAAACAAGATGCAAAATAACTTGCTTTAAAAACTTTCTGAACCCTGTGACATATCTACAGTAAGTCACTCATGGGTGGAATTGAAGCGTGTGTATACTCTTCACTTCACTTCCCAGAGAAACGCAGCCCTGCAAACAAACAAAAACAAATAACAGTGCAAAATACTTTGTCAAACCTCTTCCTACACTACATGAACCACTGCCCCCGTACAGGAGATATGCATAATAGCCTTTCTGCAGTGAAGACGCAGGCCTGGAAGCATACTCCCAAGAAGCAAAGTTTTTCTCGGCTGTGGCAGGGCTTGCCGAACCGAGCAAAGTTGTTAGAGGACAAAACTATTTCAGCTCAGAGTTCTGAACAACATTAGATCAGTAGAGACTCTTTCGCCATTTCTTGAGACAAGTTGCTTCAGGGAGTACCTATAACCAGGGGTGTCGCACCAAATTCTGGGCCCTGGGTACAAGGATTCACTGTGGGCCCCCCATGAATGTTCTTCATAGGGGGAGGGGGTTTAACCCATTTAGACTGGGAACGCATTATTACGGATTATTTTGTGCTTTAACTATTGAAAAATAGCAGATACAGTATAAAAGCTCACAGCGCGGCACCGAGTGCAGCGCTGCAAGCTTAGATGCTATTTTTTTCTTTTTAAGTCTTTGAATATATCAAATCCTGCTAAGGTTTTTTGCAAAACCTATGTTTCTGTCAGTGGAGCTCAAACCTTTTCATGTGAAGGACCTCCAAAATGATATGTATTTGGCCACGGACCCTCCATTTCAGAATATTTAGTTCCAGGGACCCCCCAGAAGCAAAATTGTAGTTACAAATGTTAAAAAATACATATATTCAAAAGATGTGCACACATTTTCACGACTTTTAAAAAATAGCAGATCTACAAGCTCGCAGCGCGCCACCAAGTGCACTTGGTGCCATGCTGTCAGCTTGTAGATCTGCTATTTTTCAATAGCTAAAGGCCCCTCCACCTTGGGCCCTAGTAACTCAGATCCACCCCACTACCCCTCTGCCTATAACCTCCTCAGCCAACCTCTCTTCAAAACCATGCATCCATTATTCACACTACTGGCAGAATCAAGCCTTTAGCAGAATGCGGAAACAAAACAAAACAAATAATACCCAAACTTCAACTTCTGACCGATCACACACAGTGTTCAGCAGAGGTGTTCTGCTACACGTTGTTAGAAAGTTGTGGAGGTGCAACAACTGCCCAACAGAACATTGGCCAGGCTTATTGTCTTGCCGAAGGTAAAAAGAAAGTTTGTTTTCTTTTGTATGCTGCAGCCTGATTCTCAAGTTTGATGCATTGGGCCCCTGACAGGAATCCCCGGGCCCCACAATGGGACTCCCCGGACCCCACGTTAACGACCAGTATTTTCACGGAGCCTGGAGGTATGCGTGTGTGCATGGGATTACTGACTGACTAGCTTGAGACACACAGGTTGAGAGGGGAGAGTGTTTTCTGCTGGTGATTCAGTCCGAGTGTATCAAAGGTGCGTTCGGAAATGCGCACCGGGTGTGGTTAGGGTTAGGGGTTAGGGTTAGTTTTAGGCATAGTTTTACTTAGGTTAAGGTTAGGGTTAGGGTTAGGCATAGTTTTACTGAGGTTAGGGTTAGGTTTAGGCACTCACAACACTGAGCACACACCCGGTGCGCATTTCCGAACGCACCCTTTGATACACTCGGACTGAAACACCAGCAGAAAACACTCTCCCAGGTTGAGAGGGCAACACAAAAGTCAGAAATGAGACAGTACAGACAGAGTTAGAACCAGAGCAATACAAAAGAAAGAAATACTCTCAAAACTATATATTTGAAAGGAGCGGATCGACTGTCCTATCTCCGCACTGAACTAACTGCCTATCTTAAGGATCAATACCATACACTATACTGTACATTTTAAAGTACCAGAGAATTATTCTTCCACTTTCCACAAGTTGGGTTTAGTGATAAAAAAAAGTCCGAACTCTTCACAGCATGGCACAGATCTTGATCTTATATTGTGAATTCCTTCTCCCTCTCACAAACCCTCACATTCCCTATGATGTGACTGACTGTTTGGTTTCACAGCGCTTTTGTCTCACAAGTCTATACTGGCCTGTGTGTATGCGTGTGTGCATTTGTGTGCATTCATGTATCTGAAAATATGTGCATGTGCGAGTGCACACACACACACACACGTGCACGCACAAACACGCACATACACACACGCGCGCGCGCGCGCACACGCACGCACACACACACGCACAATTGTATGCATCTGTTCATTATCCATGTGTGTGAACGTGCGTGAGACACTCAGGTAACGTTGGTATTTGAGCAGAAAGCCCCCTCTTTGAAGGTTGACTTCAGTGTGGTCCATGGCTGTAGTGACAGGTACATCAGTGGCCCCCAACTGGCTTCAGGGTGGGAAAATAAACATAGAGTAGCTCATTCATTCAGTCTTTTGTATGCAGCTGATGAGGAATGGTGGTTTCCAAGTCAGCATGTCTTTTGTAAAACTGTCCATTTAATGTGCCTGCTCTTTATATTATTTCTTTCAAAAGTAGACTCTCCTAGCACCAGCTCACTTTTTCCAACCAAAAACGAACGAATGAACGAAAAAAAGACAACTGCAGAGGACTCTCTCTTGTTCCAATCCCAGAAGATTAAAAAGAAATACGAAGTACCTCATTAGGATTATAAATGCATAAAACCAGACAGAGTGAAATGAATACTTTTACAGCAACCAGACATAAAATCACGCCGGCAGTGGACACGCATGCACATTTCACTCGAATATGAACACCCGCCGTGGAGCTCATTTGATTAATACATCACTCAGAATGGACCGTGCCTAAAAGATGAGACAATAAATAATTTATGGGGAAACCATTGAGTTTGTTATACCGAGGCATAAAGCTGCACAGTGGGAAGTAAAACCTCCCAGAATTACCTTGGTGGCTGCTCAAAGAGATTGCAGGCAGCAGAATAAAAGAAATGCCATTATAATAAGACTATTTTTTTTCTTTTTCGCTTCAGTTGGTCCCAAAAAAAAACAGGCTTCAAGAAATCTCGCTTTTTCGACGTCCCAAATGTTCGACGGCCCGCAACTTCGACGCGCCGATAGTTCGACTTAGGGATCGCGAGATTTCGGCGCCGCTGTTTCGACGGCACGTTTTTTCGAAAAAACTGACGCCGGTCTTTCGACTGGGCGGCACGCTCTTTCGACAAGGCAGCACGGTATTTCGACAATGAAAAAAACAAGTCTCTCTCACACACGCACAGACAGACTCACAATGCCAACTAACCCAGCCTTGGTTACCTCCCCGACTTTTTTGTTCTCTTTCTCTTTCTCGTCTCTCTCCCTCTCCCTCTCCCTCTCTCTCTCTCTCTCTCTCTCTCTCTCTCTCTCTGGATTCTCTCTCTCTCTCTCTCTCTCTCTCTCTCTCTCTCTCTCTCTCTCTCTCTCTCTCTCTCTCTCTCTGGATTAACATTACCTGAGGACGTGGGGTAAAGTAATCTTTACGGACGGGAAAAGCAGGGCCGTGCTTAGGGCCTAGGGGGACCCAGGCAAGGCAAACCCCAGTTTGAGGCCCCTGGCCCAATTTGGTAACCATCAAAATTGCATATATATTTTAAGTCCATGTTAATCATTGCCAGTAAAACAAACACTGCGTGCCATCTTTAAGAAGCCCCAGTAAACCCTGTAAAAATTTGATCTCATCCTGGGGGGCGCCACTTTAAAGTAACTGTCCAGGGCCCCCAAAACTAAAGGGAATTGATACACATATGTATATCAATTTAGGGGGCCTCAAAACCTTTTAAATATAAATATTTACACAGACTTTAGAAGAAATGGATCCATTCCCTGCATCCTTTAAATTAGTGTACATGACATCACAGAACATTCATGAAGGAACTGCTTGTGTAATCAGGGCCATTGTTATCTGGTCTCACCTTTGTGAGCCAAGCTCTTTTCAAATTCTAATGAGCTAATATGTGTCCCAATCTCCCCAGGAGCCAGTCATTGCAATTTTTTTCATTTTCATTTTTTCATTTCATTTGAAAGCTGGGGATCATAGCTACAAAATGATATATTGGTTGTGGAGATTGACCCAACAGTTTTGAAGATATGGCTTATAGAATGATGCCATGCTGAAATAGTACTTTTGAGATATTCAAGTTTTAAATAAATTTCTAACCTGCAATGACCTGACTCCGCCACATGGGGAGCAATCTTCAATTCAATCTTCAATTCAAAGAAGCTTTATTGGCATGAGAACACAAACGTTTACACAGTGGTGGAAAAAGTACCAACATTTTATAATAAAGTAAAGTATCAATTCTGCAATGTAGAATCACTCTGTTACAAGTAAAAGTCCAGAATAAAAAATGTACTTGAGTAAAAGTACAAAAGTATTGGTATCCAAATGTACTTAAAGTACCAAAAGTAAAAGTACAAAATGTTTGAAAATAGCAGATCTACAAGCTCACAACGCGTCGCACCGCAATGCGTTGTGAGCTTGTAGATCGTCTATTTTCAAATAGCCTTGGTATAACATAGGGCTAAAGTGGTTTATGTATGTTTTAAACTTTAGTTATTGCTCTCTAAAAAGATAATGCCACAACAGCATCTCAAGCATTATTGGGCTAAATGTAAAGACGCTACAGTGCGCCAACCGTGAAGCAGTTTAACCAATTTGCTACATACGTCTACACAAACGGTCAGATTACAAAGATAAATTGCTTAGTGAAGGCTCACAGATGTCACCATAGGGTACGCTCCAGCAGAATGTCCCGTAATGATCGTATTATTTAATGAGGAGCATTTTAATCCGATCGGTCGTCGTTTCCTTAAAAAGGTATTAATGTATCTAAGTGCAGTACACCTCGCAACCGATGGGGTCGCATGGCTGAAAAACAACAGAAAATGGCATCTGATCGGATTAAAATGCAGTTTATTAAACAATACGAAAGATACGGGTAATTCTGCTTGAGCGTACCATACTGTGACATCTGTGAGACTTCAGTAAGCACGTTATCTTTGAAATATGAAGGTTTTTGTAGACGTACGTAGCAAATAGGATTAACTGCTCAACACGAGGTTGAAGTGAACCTATTACGTGTGCAACAGGGCTAACTGTGCTAAATGTAGCATAATCAGTGTTTGTGTAACTTCAGCCAGAAGGATTATTTGACCTGATAATAAAACACAATCTACAGGCTTAACCGCCTCGCGTTGTGAGCTTGTAGAAGAGAGCAACAATAGAGTTGGGTCACGTTTTATTTGTTTATAGCCTGCAGCTAGCGCTGCAGCTAGCGCTAGCTAACGCTAGCTAGCGTTAGCCGTTAGCCACTCATAGCCAGTCAACCAGAATAGTCTACTCTAAAGTCAACTTTCCGACGGCGAGTGAACGATTGCATTCCATCCATGTTTTCTTGGCTGTCAATTTATTGTCCAAAAAAACAAACACCCTGAACGTTAGAATTAGATAGTTTAGGACGACACTGATCTATTCAATGCTAAGCTAACTCAGTGACAAAGGAAGCTTCCGCACCGGAGCATACGTCACAGACGTCTCCAGGCCGCTCCAGGATCATTTCACCAGCGTAGAAGAAGAAACAGCGGAAGTCAAGAACGGCGGAAGAATAATAAATAATAATACACAAAATCATACATTACGTGGTTAATAATTGTTCATTTGGAACACACGTGGCATTAAATTAATGGGATAAATACTGTGGGTTGCTTCGCTAAGTAATGGAGTCCCGATATTACCGCATTTGGCTACAAACGGCTAACAAAGGCTGGCTAGTTAGCATTTTAGCTAATATAAACTGGGAGGACTAACAGAATTATGTACCGATCTCTCACATTAATTAAAAAAAGTCTTATTTACATGCAGAGTTAAGCTCTGGCGTTTAAGTGAAATGTAGCCTAGATATTATGAGATGCTGTTGTGGCATAAAAAAAAAAAGAGCAAAAAAAAAAAAAAAAATCATTTTGGCTACAGGGAATAATGACAGTCCCCGAGATGACTAGCTGCTGGGGGTGCTGGGACACATATATCCAAAGCAATTGTGCTTCACTCTCACATAATTTTTTTAGAGTTACAAGATTACATAATTGGAATATCAGAGTTATTACCTACAAATAACTATACCTTAATGATAATAAGAACAAGAATAATTTTAAGTGCATGTTTTGCAGTGGTTCTCAACCTTTGTCTCACACTAAATACATGTAAATGGATGTGTGTCCACAGGCAGCCTGTTAAATATATTTCAATTCATAGCTACTTCAATTATTGCCAGTAAAACAAACTAGCATGCCATCTTTAAGAAGCCCCAGTAAACCTGTTTAAAGTATTAAGTTAAACATAACATTTATGTTAAGTCGCTTACCGTTCATTATGTTGACATCATCATGGGCCCACTTCAAACTGTCAGGGGGGCCCCAAATGAGATTGAATATATACATATATCAATATATGTACCTCAATTTGGTAACCCTCATATATATGTTAAGTCCATAGCTACTTTAATTAATCTCATCCTGGGGGGCCCCCATTCCCTGCATCCGGAATGGATACATTTCTTCTTAAGTCTGTGTAAATATTTACATTTAAAAAAGTTTTGAGGGCCCCCAAATTGATATTTTTGGGGGCCCAGGACAGTTTTAAGTGGGCCCCCCAGGATGAGATAACATTTTCACAGGGTTTATTGGGGCCTCTTAAAGATGTATGTGACATCACAGAACACACATGAAGGAACTGCTTGGGTAAATTAGGGCCATTGTTATCTGGCCTGCACCTTTGAGAGCCAATCTCTTTTCATATTCTAATGAGCTAATATGTCCAAAGCAATTGTTTCATGTTAACCCTCACTTCAACTGTTCTCTGTTCAACAGCTCAACTGGGGCCCATGCCCATATTGGTTAAAAACAATCTAAATCTCATGAGGCCCCCAGCCTGTGTGGGGTTTACCTGTATGGACTGCACGGCCCTGTTTAAGAGTAGCCTAATGAATGACCACAGTCAGTGCGCAACAGGCTCCGCCAATCACTTATCTTACTTGTTAAAAGCAACATATTATAAAGACATGACAGTAATATGGGTGCATATAACCGTAAAATATACTCTCCTCCCTAGCTGTAGGCCTATGCACATATGAACATGTCTGTGTCCAATAGAAAGCTGCAGAGCATGGAGTTTTTTTTTTTTTTTTAAACAAGGCAGTACAAGGCAAAAATAACAGGCTACCAACACCGTCGGATAGTAGCCTACAGGATGTTAACTTGCAGATCTGTTCTTTTAAGCATGCACACACAGAGAGAGGGAGAGGAGAGCATGGAGGAGAGAGAGAAAGCGAGGAGGGGAGAGAGAGACAGACAGACAGACAGACAGACAGACAGACAGAAGATGCGCGAACACCCTTTGCTGTTTTAGCACCTCGCAAAAACACTACTGATCTAGTAGGTGTGATAAGTTCTGTCGGGTCAGTCTGGAGCATATTAAAGAGGTTATTATAGGCCTAATCGGCGATCACTCGCGAGCGCATGCATGCGACGCTCCAGCTAATAAATCCGTGCACAGGGCTTCTAAAGTTTGCCACAACACCCCTGCCTACTAACTTCGCCAAAAATCCAACGCAACATAGGCTTCAAAGGAGCTTTATTGGCAAACACGGGCTTATGACAGCAGAACAAAAGTTTACATTTGGGCCATTGTGAGAAAGACAGTAACCAGTCCGCCGTTCGCCCTGTGGTGTGTGTGTGTGTGTGTGTGTGTGTGTGAGAGAGAGAGAGAGAGAGAGAGAGAGAGAGAGAGGGGGGAGAGACGAGAGAGCGAGAGAGGGAGGGAGACGAGAGACGAGAAAGAGAACAAAAAAGTCGGGGAGGTAAGGCTGGGTTAGTTGGCATTGTGAGTCTGTCTGTGCGTGTGTGAGAGAGACTTGTTTTTTCATTGTCGAAATACCGTGCCGTCTTGTCGAACTGTTGTCGTGTCGGACAGTTGTCGTGTCGAAACATTGGCGTCCTTTTTTTCGAAAAAGGGTGCCGTCGAAA
The DNA here is from genome assembly GCF_963921795.1 of Nannobrachium achirus. Lineage (NCBI taxonomy): Eukaryota > Metazoa > Chordata > Actinopteri > Myctophiformes > Myctophidae > Nannobrachium > Nannobrachium achirus. The sequence continues at coordinate 27,927,930 of NC_137819.1, forward strand.
CAGCAGCGCCGAAATCTCGCGATCCCTAAGTCGAACTATCGGCGCGTCGAAATTGCGGGCCGTCGAACAAATGATACGTCGAAATAGCGACACGCTCCCAATAAGAGCTGATCTAAGTCATTATTGGCCTGCCATCACATGAGCACGACCATTTGAAGGTGTCGTCCACGCAAATTACGGTGACCCAAATAAAAACTGCAGACCAGTCCTCGGGGAATGAACGGACAAGGAGTTGCTTGTGCAGTTGTCCATAGCGAAGAGGTACGTGTTTCTGGGATCTCTGCTTTGCACTGTAAGATTTGGTCATCCATGAAAAAGAGTGTGGTATACAGTTATGGGCCCCATCTCAGAGTGACTGTGAGTGAGTGAGTGAAGGCTAGAGAATGGAATACAACCATCCTAAGGTCTACATTGAACGGCATCCAGACCTAATGCACACACAGTATAAACAGAGCTGCTACCTTTAAACACGTTTTACATTTTAGGCTTTTTCCTTCATTTGTATGCCATTGAAATTGTATTGAGAAAAAATAAATGCTGATATTTGTTCCAAAAGCTCTGTTTACACAATGCTGTAACCCCTCCAACTGTATGTTCCCCATTTTCAACAGTTTTTATTATGTTTTGAAACTTGCTTTTGCAATGTAAACGTAGGTTTTCTCATGCCAATAAAACTCCTTTGAAGTGAGTGAGTGAGTGAGTGAGTGAGTGCGTGCGTGCGTGCGTGCGTGCGTGCGTGTTTGTTTAGGAAGACGGAGAGAAAGAGATGGAGAGAAGCGAGACAGGACGGAGCAGGCAGAGCAGACGTATAGAGAGATGAGATTGAGTCGTAGCGCTGCACTAATGTTTTCTTTCAAGCCATTAATCTCTCTGTGCTCACCCTACAAAAACAAGTGCATGGAAGAGAGGGCCTGAAATCACTCTGTCTGAACCTGTCCGTGACTAGATAACCCCCTGCACCGTTCTGTCCACACCACACAATACAGGGTTAAATTAACGCATGCCAGACATGACCCCAATCGGCAACCACAACATCACCGGGACAACATGGGAAATACACTGTAAAAATATAGAGTCTCAATGTAACTCTGAGTGAGCAAATGTAACCATACATTATTTTAAAAATCACACCCAGTGTGAAGTGAGCGGTGCCTTTTAGCAGTGTTAAACTATTCATGGGTTGCATTTGTAGTCCTACACCAGCCATGTTGAGGACCAACAGATGGTTCTGATTGGCGTAGAACATAAGTTCTGTGCCAACCAGACAAATAGAAACACCTGTGTTGGTCCTCAACATGGCCGTTTAGGACTACAAATGCAATCCATGAATATGAACTCTTCTGTTGTCCATTAAAAAATTTCGCCATAACATTCAGTACAAGCATAATAAAAAAAAGTAAAGGTAAAGTTTGCAATTCATGCTCAGCATCAAATAGGATCGATTAGCATGTCGCAGTACTTATGGAATGTGACGCCTCCTCACACTGCTGCAGTGAAAAACACCACGCTCCCTAATTCCCAAACTGCTATTGAAGACACGTAACAGAACTCCACATCACACATCATACTGTATAAATCTCATATCTTGACACCTACCTCAGATCAAATACAAACCATGTGCAAAATGCATAATGCATTCCTCCTGACAGCGCCATATGGTCTCACTAACTTGCTCAGGGGGGATATTTCACAGCGTAGCGCAGTATAAGAACACGTTATGCTCCAAAAATGTGGGGTTTGTCGGGGGCTCCTTTTTTAGATTCAAAAGATCCATTAACCTCCCGGGGTTTCTGACTTGCAAAATACATCCCCGAATGTCTTCCTCAGAAGTCCTCCATAAGGGGGTTCCTCACAGAACTGTCTGAGGATCCCATGTGTTTGCCATCTGAGGAAACCCCCGCGAAGGTCCCTTGAAGGCCTTTTTGCCCTTTGAGAGAGTACCACAGGAGGGTTAAACGGAGGGAGAAACAAGGAGACATGGAGTAGAGCAGTGGTTCTCTATGTCGGGTCCGGGCCGGGGAGCACCAGGTGTGCAAATGGTCCATCTCCGCGAGAAATGGGGCAAATCAATGTATTTAACTCTGAAAGTGCACAAACGGGACCAAATGGACCCATAAGAGTCCACCGGTCCCATTTGTACATTTTCAGAGTTGAACACTGAGGATTTTGTAGATACCAGTATCGTTTGGTTACAGTAATTCTCAACCTTTTCTCACCCATTTCAAGTACCCCCATATGCATCAGACCACAGAACATCTTTTATGTTTGTTCACTCTTAGGGCCCTTTACCACTGGGCGCGATAACGATAAAGATAACGATAAAAAGTATAGTTTTTCAATTGAAGAGGATGGTAGCGTCCACACCACAACGATAAAGCCGCCATAATTGATGTGAAACGCCGACATATCGTTATCTTTATCGCGTCCAGTGGGAAAGAAGCATTAGAGTTACAGACCTATACTGTATAACTATAAAGGGTCCATTTCGGACCGTTGGTGGTCACGTTGAGAAACCACTGGACTGGAGAAGGTGGGGAGGAGGGGAGAAGGAGGAAGAGAGGGAGGACAGATAGACGGGGGGAAGAGGACGGACGTCGTCCATGAGATCTGGCCGGCGGAGCCACTTTGTTGCGATAACAGAGAGGCACCGTGGCGCTGCCGTCACCCGGAGCCACGGAGGAATCACTATCTGCTGCACGACGCCACGGGCCGTTCCTCTCGCAGGAAACACTTCAATACATCATCTGCCATTGTAACACCAGCAGCAGCACACACCCATGGTACATGTAGCACAGTAGCTCACACACACACGCGCGCGCACACACACACACGCATATAGACCCACACAAAACCACATGCTCGCACACACGTAGCCATGCATTTTGACACCGCATGCATGACCCCATTCCTCACAAGTGTGGGCGCACGCACGCACGCACGCACGCACGCACGCACGCACGCACGCACGCACGCACACACGCACACACACACACACACACACACTTCTATTCTCTCCCTGTCCTTTGGCCGTAGGCTTCAAAAAGTACCACACATGCAGCTAATAGGCTGTGATCACCATGGTTGGTTAAGTGAAGACATGATCCGTAGCCTGATCACAGCGGAGGACAGAGGTGATGGGGATACAAGGGAATATTTGTAGTGGTGGTGGTGGTGGTGATTATGATGATGGTGGAGGTGGAGGGTGACACTTCAAGACATGCAAACAAGAGGCAGATGAGTGGACACCAAGGAGACCGGCGAGCCCGCAAGAATGCGACAATGAGCAAAAGAGAGTGGGAGAGCAGACGGGAGGAACAGAGAGTAATTGCACTCTCAGTAGAGGAGTGGAGGAGGAGACGACAGGCGATGACAGATGTGACAATGGCAGAGGGAGAGCGTAAGAGAGAAAGACAGAGATGCAAAGGATGGTGGGAGCTAGGGAGATGGGGGGAGTGGGGGGGGGGACTCTGCCGAGATGTTGGACACAGACGCTGCTCAATCGGGGTGCACTTCAAAGGGGCTGTCGCTGAAACCTCGCCTGGGGATGCAGGCAGCGCTCATCCCTGCTCCACTCTTCCTTACCCCTCTTCTTCTACATTATAGTTCACTTCTTCTTGTCTGTCTGACTCAGGGGTGTCGCACCAAATTCTGGGCCATGGGTACTTTAACTATTGAAAAATAGCAGATATACAGGTACAAGCTCACAGCACGGCCACCGAGTGCCACGCTGCGAGATTTTTGAAAAGTCTTTGATTTATTTTATATATTCAAAAAAATATTTTGAATATTTATATAATATTTTTTTTAAAAACCTATGTTTGTCAGTGTTGCTCAAACATTTTCACGTGAAAGACCCCCAGAATGATATGTATTTGGCCACAGACCCCCATCTCAAAATATTTAGTTCCAGGGACCCCCCAGAAGCAAAATTTGAGTTACAGATTTGCACACATTTTCACGACTTTTCAAAAATAGCAGATCTACAAGCTCGCAGCGCGGCACCGCAAGCTTGTGTATCTGCAATTTTTCAATCGCTTCGGCCCTAGTAGACCTACCTCAGTCCCACTTTTCCCCCCCTTGTGACACCCCTGGTCTGACTCACTGTCCTGCTCCGTTCTAGCCGTAACAAAGCAGGTAGAAAGAGATCTTAAAAAGAGGGGCAGGGGTTGTACGGAGGGGGGAGGAAAAGAAACCAGCAGGATCAGCCAGGCATCAAAACTCCTTTTTTGAAGTGAATGGGGTTAACATCTTTTCCACAGAATCCGTCTTCTTTTGAGGCTGTTCACGTCTGATCGGGGGCATTGTCTCGCCCTTTTTGTTGTCTTGAATGGTCGGAGGCAGAGACCGATGAAAAAGTGTGCACAAGCTTGAGTGAATGGGAACAGTAATGAATGGTTCATGCTGGTTTAAGCCTTGTGTGGCAGGGCTGTGTGTCATGTAGGAGTTCAAACAGTTAAGAGAGAACATTTACATGCTTAATGTGGTCTGATGCAAAAAAGACAAGATGGGGTCATAGAAGCGTGACCCCAATGTGGATCTCGGACATCAAGGGACCAGTCTGTGACCTCAGTCATCTATGACGCATCAATGACATCTGTTACGGCCCAATCTGAATAGCTAACAAT